>NC_048300.1:19816520-19828106 GCF_013100865.1 Trachemys scripta elegans
CCCCCCCTGCTCCCTGTCCCTTTACTGCCCCCCCCCCGGAACCTCCTACCCCTTCTCCAACCCCCCAACCCCCTAACCGTGCCACTCAGACCAGCGTGTCTGGCTTTGTGCAGCGCCAGACACGCTGCTGCATACATGCTGCCGTGCTCCCCTGCAGAGCCACAGGCTCCCCCTCCCGCCCAGCACCTGCCTTCCAGATTTGAACACCTCAAAATTCAGGAGTGCTCAAGCTCAGTTTGGGCAGCTGTTACTTCATTTCTCCCAAATCAAATATACTGATCCACTGTAACTTGCTGTAGAAAAAGTAGGATAAAATTGAGCAAGAAATGCTTCTCAGTGGTTATCAGGACTGGAATTGCTATTTTCAACAGCCATTGCCTTTTGTTTGTTTGTTTAAAAGGAAGACAGTCATATTGCACTGGCAAATTCCCCATAGAAAGAAAGAGTGGAACAAAAGAATAATAAAGGCACCTCAACTTTCCCTCATTTATGTAGGACAGTCTTATAATATGCATCCAGATATCCTCCAATCACACAAGTTGAAAATTGATCCACTTTACTGCAGTTCTGTAACCATGTGGGAACTAATCCTGTCTGTGTTCTGTGCACATCTAAAATTCCTGCTGAATGACCTGCCGTGGGAACGAGTTACCAGTGACCCATGTCTGCGGCGGAAGGAGGGTGCAGGTGGAGTGGGTGATCCCAGGGCTGGGGCAGCAGGGTGTGTGTGTGTGGGAGAGCCGAGGGCTGGGGCAGCAAGGGGGTGCGGGTGGGAGAGGTGAGAGCCCAGGGCTGGGGCGGCAGGGGGGTATGGGTCAGGGGGGTGAGAGCCCAGGGCTGGGGTGGGAGGAGGGTGCAGCGAGGAGCCCAGGGCTGGGACGGGGGGCAGCCAAAATTATTTTTGCTTGGGGCGGCAAAAAACCTAGAGCCGGCCCTGCGAGCACCAGCGCCTTCCCTCTATCCCTGAAGGTGGAAGGGCCCCAACACTGCCCTGCACTCACTGCTCTGACCACGGATGGCTCTCAGGTAGCAGGACACAATGGAAATGTGGATCATCCAGTCCCTCATTTCCAGGCCTCCCCAGGGCTAAGGTAAAATTCCTGCTCCCCCTGACCATTATGCTCACCACCAAGATATGCTGGAGATTGTCTGTGCTGGGGGTTGCTGTCAGCAAGCTCTTCAGCATGGCATCCATGTCTCTGGGCAGGCCTTCTTCAGAGCCTGCCAGCGGAGGGAGACCATGGGTCAGGGTTATGGAACCTGGAGCTACACCTGCCAGGATGACAGCTGGCTCTGCAGTTCTTGCCCAGAGCAGCTCTCTGCAGAGGGCCTGGTGCACAGCAGGTAGGGAACAGCCAAGCTGCTAGGGATGGGAGCTGGGCTTCCTGGCAGAGTCCAGCATCTGCAAGGAAGGGATTCCTTACAGAGGGGCAACATAATCTCCCGCAGAGCGGGAGTCTGCCCCTGACACTTGATTAAATCCTATGGCCTGTTCCCACCTCTGCCCACCCCACCCCGAAATCAGAGCAGCTCCAGCTACCAAAGAGAGCAAAAACCAGAGGCCTTCCTGGCCCTTGGGACAGAGGAGTAGGTTGATGATCTACCTGGATGTGAATTTTGGTCTTCTCCATGCCTATGCTCTATACTCCCTTCAGGACAGTGCACAGGAACCCACCATGGACTGCTCCACCCTTGAGTTTGTCCCTACTTCAGTCTGCTTCATCTCTGTGCCAACCATTTCCTCCTTCACCTCCGTACAGCACCCGACAGGATATGTTTGTGGAGGGTCAGCATGGTCCCCTTAAAAGCCCAGTCACCACTTAACCAGGACAAGAAGAACTTGACTCCAGCCAAGCTCATTCTCTGCTCTGCCTCTGCCTCCCCAAGAGGAACACTCCTAACCCACAGCCCCTGCAGCAGCAGATCCTACAGCCAGTTGGAGCCAGCCCGCCTCACCCCTCCTGGTGGTGGGAGGGGAATAGGAGAAAGGACAAAAGAAGGAAGAGATGAAGAGAAAGGAAGGAGGGATGGAGGAAAAGGTAAAACAAAAAGGACAAACCCTAATGTCTCCAGTGATTGTATGGGACAAAATCCCAGATGGGGAATAAAATTCTGCCACCTTAAACTAGTGCTTTCCATGCCTAGAATTCGGCTGGTACCAGATGGATCAGACTGAACAGGTTCCAAACCTCTCAGAGGCTCTTACCTTGTAAACAGGGACGTCTGTTTTCTAGTAAAATCAGTAAAAGGAAAGGAGAAAACTCGAAAGAGGCTCCTCCTCGCATGCACGTACGTGAACCCTAATACTCTCCCAGTCCTCAAAAAGAGACCTCGAGAAGGAAACTTGCTGAAGCAAAGCCAGGGGTCTCTGAGGTTTCCCTGGCCCTGCGCCCCTATCCTGCCTGGGTGATGTCAGCATCTCTCTGTGAGGTCACCACCTCCCCACCACCTTTGACCAATAGGCTGAGGTCCTGCAAAAGGCCTTTGTGAT
This sequence comes from Trachemys scripta elegans, assembly GCF_013100865.1. NCBI lineage: Eukaryota > Metazoa > Chordata > Testudines > Emydidae > Trachemys > Trachemys scripta. The sequence continues at coordinate 19,819,012 of NC_048300.1, forward strand.
GTCACTGCCACACACACCCCTCCCCTGAAGTGCTAATGTCCTGCTGCTGGCCAGACACTTTGAAGGTTTGAGCTTGTCATAACTATAAAGGGAAGGGTAACAGCCCTCCTGTGTACAGTACTATAAAATCCCTCCTGGCCAGAGACTCCAAAATCCTTTTATCTGTAAAGGATTAAGAAACTCAGGTAACCTGGCTGACACCTGACCCAAAGGACCAATAAGGGGACAAGATACTTTCAAATCTTGGTGGGGGAAGGCTTTTGTTTGTGCTCTTTGTTTTTGGGGGTTGTTCGCTCTTGGGACTGAGAGGGACCAGACATCAATCCAGGTTCTCCAAATCTTTCTGAACAAGTCTCTCATATTTCCAACTTCTAAGTAAACAGCCAGGCAAGGCATGTTAGTTTTTATCTTTGTTTTCTCAACTTGTAAATGTACCTTTTTGCTAGAGTGTTTATCTCTGTTTGCTATAACTTTGAACCTAAGGCTAGAGCGGATTCCTCTGGACTCTTTACATTTGATTGCCCTCTAAAGTTATTTTCCATCCTGATTCTACAGAGATGATTTTTACCTTTTTCTTTAATTAAAAGCCTTCTTTTTAAGAACCTGATTGATTTTTACTTGTTTTTAGATCCAAGGGGGTTGGATCTTCATCCACCAGGAGTTGGTGGGAGAAAGGAAGGGGATGGTTAATTTCTCCTTGTTTTAAGATCCAAGGGGTTTGGATCTGTAATCACCAGGGAATTGGTGAAGAGTCTCTCAAGGCTACCCAGGGAAGGGAATTAGCATCTTGGGAGTGGTGGCAGCGGACCAGATCTAAGCTGGTAGTTAAGCTTAGAAGTTTTCATGCAGGCCCCCACATTTGTACCCTAAAGTTCAGAGTGGGGAAGCAGCCTTGACAGAGCTACTCTCTGTGGATCACCCCACTCAATGCTTGTTCATTCTAGGAAGCAAGCCGGCTAGACAGTAAAACATAAGAGGCTGCTCCCAATGCTACACTCAGTTTTTCCAAAACTAGTAGACTTGATGGTCAGAAGAGACCTTTAGAGCATCTAATCTAACCCCCTGCATGATCATGGACTTCCTGTATAGTACAATAGTTACTTTTTGGGAACACACATTCCAGAAAGGCATCTAGTCTTCATTCAATGACATCAAGAGATGAAGAATCCACCACTTTCCCTTTTAGTGAGTGCCAGGGGGCTACATATACCCTTCCACTAGCTCCCCATTTACAGTGAGCCAGAGCAGTACCTGCAGCAGGGAGCGGGAGTTGCTGATGGCCTCAGAGGCACAGCCCCTGCAGTGCCTCAGGCATTTGGCGCAAGTGCTGGATGATGCGGAGCTGGTGCATCACTTTGGCCGTGACGTCCTCCTGCTGCATGGGAACGAGAACCTGTCAGAGACTCAAATGCCCCGAGGAATCAGGGGGAATTAAGAGCACCTGGAACCAGCAGCATTTCCACACAGCACCTGCGCACCACTGAGGGATGGATTCACCTCCTGACCCCCAGAATGGAGTCTTGTTGTCCTTTCTAGTAACCTCCAGTGCCAAACCCCCTCCTTGAAGGGTGAGCTCCTGCCACCTCCCCCTCAGCACCCTTGGCAGCTGATCCACCTCCAAACCACAGCTCAAGTTCTCAGAACCCTCTCCTCCCACCCCGACCCAGGTTGGGCAGGGAGGGACCTCTAGCAGGGCGGGCAGGAGGGATTCTGGCAGCAGTGAAGTAGGTTGCGGGGAGGTCGAGATCTTGCCCCAAGTCATCTCAGACACTAATGCTGAAGCCACAGGATGGTAGCCCTGGTGAATGGGGCAGATCAGCAGCCCCTGCTGACTGAATCCTCCCATTCTCTCTAGGTGGTGGCTCGGGTGACACGGACACTAGGCCACTGGCAACTGGCAACTGGGTGAGGCCCTCTGGGACAGGAGAGGCTCGCAGAGGGCACTTAGGGGACTCCTCTGCTCTTCCCAAGAGCAAAAGCACCGTGCCCTGAGAACATAAGTCCGTCATGAGATAACGCTTGTCATTAATTAGCCTTGCTAAAGAGTTGTGTTGGAGCTGCTCCGGGGACAAGCTGGTTCCCTCCTGCTCATGGAGATGAATTCATCTCTCTTCCCAGTAGCACCTGCTCTCGCTCTCATTCCCCACCAGGCTCCTTGCTGCCAGGCCAGCGAATGGGGATAGGATGGGAATGAGGCCTGGGCCCTGCCCCAATCTCCTGAGTCTAATGCAGCTGCTTAGCTTGTCCCCCATCAGCTCTTGGGCTTCCCCCAGGAGGGAGTAGGCCAGGACCAGCCCAGCCTGGCTGACACACACAGGGCCAGCTCCAGGGTTATTGCCGCCCGAAGCGGCAAAAAAAAAAAAAAAAAAAAGCTGCGATCGCGATCTGCGGTCAGGGCCGGCTCTAGGTTTTTTGCTGCCCCAAGCAAAAAAATGTTTGGCTGCCCCCCGTCCCAGCCCTCGGCTCCTCGCTGCACCCTCCTGCAGCCCCAGCCCTCGGCTCTCACCCCTTGACCCGCACCCCCCTGCCTCCCGAGCCCTGGGCTGTCACCTTCCCCACCCGCATCCCCCTGCTGCCCCAGCCCTCGGCTCTCCCACACACACACACACACCCTACTGCCCCAGCTCTGGGTTCCCTCTACCCCCCCCCATTGCCCCCCACACACACACACCACCTGCCGCCCCAGCCCTGGGCTCACCCCCACCACCTGCACCATCCTTCCGCCGCAGCCCTGGATCACTGGTAACTCGCTCCCACGGCAGGTCATTCAGCAGGAATTTCAGATGTGCACAGAACACATACAGGATTAGTTCAGTTAGTTACAGAACTGCAATAAAGTGGATCAATTTTCAGCTTGTGTGATTGGAGGATATCTGGATGCATATTATAAGACTGTCCTACATAAATGAGGAAAAGTTGAGGTGCCTTTATTATTCTTTTCTTCCACTCTTTCTTTCTATGGGGAATTTGCCAGTGCAATATCACTGTCTTCCTTTTAAACAAACAAACAAACAAAAGGCAATGGCTGTTGAAAATAGCAATTCCAGTCCTAATAACCACTGAGAAGCATTTCTTGCTCAATTTTATCCTACTTTTTCTACAGCAAGTTACAGTGGATCAGTATATTTGATTTGGGAGAAATGAAGTAACAGCTGCCCAAACTGAGCTTGAGCACTCCTGAATGTTGAGGTGTTCAAATCTGGAAGGCAGGTGCTGGGCGGGAAGGGGAGCCTGTGGCTCTGCAGTGGAGCACGGCAGCATGTATGCAGCAGCATGTCGGGCGCTGCATGAAGCCAGACACGCTGGTCTGGCACGGTAAGGAGGTTGGGGGGTTGGAGAAGGGGTAGGGTGTTCCGGGGGGAGCAGTAAAGGGACAGGGAGCAGGGGGGGTTGGATGGGGCGCAGGTTCGAGGGGGCAGTCAGGGGCAGGGAGAAGGGGGGGTTAGATGGGTCAGGGGTTTGGGGGGGCAGTTAGGGGACAGGCAGCAGTTGGATAGTCATGGGAGTCCCAGGGGTTTGTCAGGGGACAGGTAGGGGGTGGGGTCCTAGAGGGGAAGTTGGGTTCAAGGACCAGTGGGGCTTAGATAGGGGGTGGAGTCCTGCGGGACAGTTGGGGCAGGGGTCCCGGGAGGGGGTGATCAGGGGACAGGGAGCAGGGGGTTGGATGGGTTGGGGTTTCTGTGGGGGGCAGTTGGAGGGAGTGGATGGGGCAGGGTGGGGCTACCCTCCCTCCCCGTGGAGTGTCCTATTTTTTGAATGTTAAAATGTGGAATCCCTACTCACAGCGCAGCTCTCCATTCACAGCAGGCTACAGCATGAGGTCTCAGCTTCCTCACTCCCTCCCCCTCTTTCCTGTTTGTAGTGGCCAAGGGAATGCTGGGAAATGTAGTTCTTTCCCTGCTCCAGGGCTGGCTCTATAGGCAGGGAGCTAACCAACAAACTACAGCTCCCAGGGGCCACTGTTGGTTCTCAGCTGCCATGCTGGATCCCTGCCACCCCTGCAAATGGGCTGCCCCAAGCACGTACTTGCTTTGCTGGTGCCTAGAGCCGCCCCTGCCACCACCCCACCCATCTGGCTGACAGCATCTATGGCCTTGGGACCCAGCAAGGGGGCTAGATACCGGGGCTTTTCTGCAGGGTCGCCCTGGTTCAAATCGCCAGCCTGCTCGAAGGCCATGTGGTGGGCATCCACATCCCCCCCCCCGTCCTTAACCAGGGGCAGCAATTTAGTGTCGAGGCTCCCTGCGGAACTGGCACCCCGGGGACTATCCCCACTCATCCCTGGGGAGCCCCCTATGCCTCTCCGCTCCACCATCGCCAGTCCTTGCTGCTGTTGCTTTTCCTGCAGCTTTTCCTCGGGCTCTTGCTCTCTCTCACGGTCCTCTCGTTCTCTCGGACTCAGCTCCAGTCCCATCCATCTCCGATCCCCTGATGGCGAACCCGATTGTGAAGACCCCCATCTGGTTGGGGAGCAGACTCTTGGGGATGCCTGGCTACTGCTCCACCTGCTCCCAAATCCTCTTGTAGCCCCGTCTGGGTCAGGAATCTGCTCCTTAGAGCGCTCCTCGTCCTCCAGCAGCACGATTAACTGGGCCTTGGTGAACTTCCCAATGCGTAACCCTCTCTTTTTGCACAGGATTACAATGTCCTTCTTAAGGAGATGGTGATAGGCCATCCCTCCGCTGTTCCCAAGTTGCTTTGGACTCACAGGCCCGTGTGCTCTCAGCTCCCCCATGGTTTCCAGGAAGAACCCCGAGTGTGCCAGCCCTTCTCGTGGTCACCACCTCTTTGCCAGGGTCGAGCGGCAAGCTCCTCCGCCCCTGAGACTGCTCGCTGCAGTCCTCGGGACCCCGTTACTCCAATAGTCCTTCTCGCTGGTCACACACTCCTAGGGGTTAATCGCCCCCTGAAACCGTCCCCCTCCGTTTTACTGCTCCCCAGTCACTTACTGCAAGAAATGCCATTCACGGGGTGCCGTACATCCCACCTCTGCCACCAGTTGTCACGGAGTCCCAGGACGAGGCTCTGGAACTGCTCTCCACAAAATCAGTCAGGATTTTGGGGAGCCTCCTCTCCCTTGGAGCAGACTGTCTTCGGGGCAAGAAGCTCACACGGCTTCACCTCCTGGGTCTCTCCTGGGAGCATTCAGCATATGCCCCTCCGTGCGCTTCCCACAGTGAGTCCGCCCAGGTGGGGTCCTGGGGAAGCCAAAGGGTTCTGCACCCGCCACTTCGCAGTCAGACGTGACTCTCAGCCAGCCAGTAAAACAGAGATCTATTAGATGACAGGAACATGGTCTAAAACAGAGCTTGTAGGTACATCAGCGAATGGGACCCTTCGGCTGGGTCCATTATGGGGTTCAGAGAGCCAGATACCCACGTCTGCCCTCACTCCTAGTCCCCAGGTAGCTCCAACTCTGAAACCCCCTCTAGCCCCTCCTTCTCTTGGCTTTGTCTCTTTCCTGGGCCAGGAGGTCACCTGATCTTTTTGTTCACCTTTAGCTATTTCCTTGCAGGGCGGGAAGGGACCCTGGCCATTTGTTGCCAGGGAGAAAGAGTGTCAGTGATTTATGCACACTGGCCTTTCCCCACCACCTAGAGACTTAAGAAATGCATAGGGGAAACTGAGGCACCCACACAGTATTCAGAGGAAACATGAAGAACAGTCCCACTTCGTCACAGGCCGAGGCCTCATTCCCATCCTATCGCCATTCGCTGGCCTGGTGCAAGGAGCCTGGTGGGGAATGAGAGCGAGAGCAGGTGCTACTGGGAAGGGAGATGAATTCACCTCCATGAGCAGGAGGGAACCAGCTTGTCCCCGGAGCAGCTTCAACACAGCTCTTTAGCAAGGCTAATTAATTATAAGCGTTTCCTCATGACGGACTTATGTTCTCAGGGCACGGTGCTTTTGCTCTTGGGAAGAGCAGAGGAGTCCCCTAAGTGCCCTCTGCGAGCCTCTCCTCTGTCAGAGGGCCTCACCCAGTTCCCAATGGGCTAGTGTCCGTGTCACCCGAGCCACCACCTAGAGAGAACGGGAGGATTCAGTCAGCAGGGGCTGCTGATCGGCCCCATTCACCAGGGCTGCCATCCTGTGGCTTCAGCATTAGTGTCTGGGATGACTTGGGGCAAGATCTCGACCTCCCCCAAACCCACTTCACTACTGCCAAAATCCCTCCTGCCCGCCCTGCTAGAGGCCCCTCCTGCCCAATCTGGGTGGGGGTGGGAGGAGAGGGTTCTGAGAACTTGAGCTGTGGTTTGGAGGTGGATCAGCTGCCAAGGGCGCTGAGGGGGAGGTGGCAGGAGCTCTCCCTTCAAGGAGGGGGTTTGGCACTGGAGGTTACTAGAAAGGACAACAAGACTCCGTTCTGGGGGTCAGGAGGTGAATGCATCCCTCAGTGGTGGGCAGCTGCTGTGTGGAAATGCTGCTGGTTCCAGGTGCTCTTAATTCCCCTTGATTCCTCGGGGCATTTGAGTCTCTGACAGGTTCTCGTTCCCTTGCAGCAGGAGGACATCATGGCCAAAGTGATGCACCAGCTCTGCATCATCCGGCCCTTGCGCCAGGTGCCTGAGGCACTGCAGGGGCTGTGCCTCTGAGGCCATCAGCAACTCCCGCTCCCTGCTGCAGGTACTGCTCTGGCTCACTGTAAATGGGGAGCTAGTGGAAGGGGAAATGGAGCCCCCTGGCACTCACTAAAAGGGAAAGTGGTGGATTCTCCATCTCTTGATGTCATTGAATGAAGACTAGATGTCTTTCTGGAATGTGTGTTCCCAAAAAGTAACTATTGTACTATACAGGAAGCCCGTGATCATGCAGGGGGTTAGATTAGATGCTCTAAAGGTCTCTTCTGGCCATAAAGTCTACTAGTTTTGGAAAAACTGAGTGTAGCATTGGGAGCAGCCTCTGATGTTTTACTGTCTAGCCGGCTTGCTTCCTAGAATGAACGCGCATTGAGTGGGGTGATCCACAGAGAGTAGCTCAAACCTTCAAAGTGTCTGGCCAGCACTTCAGGGGAGGGGTGTGTGTGGCAGTGACATCACAAAGGCCTTTTGCAGGACCTCAGCCTATTGGTCAAAGGTGGTGGGGAGGTGCTGACCTCACAGAGAGATGCTGACATCAGCCAGGCAGGATAGGGGGGCAGGGCCAGGGAAACCTCAGAGACCCCTGTGGCTTTGCTTCAGCAAGTTTCCTTCTTGAGGTCTCTCTTTGAGGACTGAGAGAGTATTAGGGTTCACGTACGTGAGTGCGAGGAGGAGCCTCTTTTGAGCTTTCTCCTTTCCTTTTACTTATTCTACTAGAAAACAGACGTCCCTGTTTAGAAGGTAAAAGTCTCCGAGAGGTTTGAAACCTGTTCAGTCTGATCCACCTGGTGCCAGCTGAATTCTAGGCATGGAAAACACTAGTTTAAGGTGGCAGAATTTTATTCCCGACCTGGGATTTTGTCCCATACAATTACTGGAGACATTAGGGTTTGTCCTTTTCGTTTTACCTTTTCCTCCATCCCTCCTTCCTTTCTCTTCATCTCTTCCTTCTTTTGTCCTTTCTCCTATTCCCCTCCCACCACCAGGAGGGGTGAGGCAGGCTGGCTCCAACTGGCTGTAGGATCTGCTGCTGCAGGGGCTGTGGGTTAGGAGTGTTCCTCTTGGGGAGGCAGAGGCAGAGCAGAGACTGAGCTTGGCTGTAGTCAAGTTCTTCTTGTCCTGGTTAAGTGGTGACTGGGCTTTTAAGGGGACCATGCTCCAGGTTCATGCCTTCCTGTCATCCTGGAGCAGCTGGGGAAGCAAGTACTCATGGAGGGCCCTGCCCATATCCCTGTTCTCCAGGCTCCCTGGGGGGCAGAGGAAATTAAGGGTCTAGCTCTAGCTTCTATCCTGTAGCATCTCCTGCAGAGGGGCTGAGGGGAAAAAGAGTCCTGGCCCACGGTGGACTGGGAGCTGGCAGGAAAATGCTGATGGAGTCCCCTCTCCCTCTCACTTCCATTAGAACTCAGCAGAATTCCCCAGGATGGGTCACCACGTGGCACTGCTGGCTCTGTTGATCAGTGACCCAACCAAGGACATCAGCCGGCAGCCCAGGGAGGGGGTTTACCAGCTCTACCAGCTGCTACTGCACCAGAGGGAACCCAGCTGGGAAATGGCACCCGATAGAAGAATGAGACTGGGACCCGAGCCAATTTCTCTCAGACTGACCCTGGCTGGAGGATGAGTCTCTGTCTGTCTCTTTCTCTGTTCTACACCCCTCCCCTGCAATTCTGTTGGGCCAGGCACGCAGCGAGGACTCTGCCCACTGTGCAGCCACCAATGGGATTGGAAGGACACAAGCACTGCAACCACAATGACAAATGTGTGTGTGTCTCTCTTTCCCCGGGCTGAGCATCCATGAGGCCGAAGACCTGCGGTGCTGGGACTGGCACCAGGACAGCAGGCTCCTGGGCTACAGGAACACAGCCAGGGTGGGGGAGGTAAGGACACTCTGCCAGGGCATGAGACAGCTCAGGGAGTGGGGGTGGCTGGGTCCTCTGCAGTGGCTGCCTCCAGGGGCCACTAGATGGAGATGCCGTTCTAGCCCCAGGAGTTGGAGCCTGGCTCTGGGCAATCTGCTAATGCCTCACATCCTGTTGGTTTTAGGTCTTTGGAAAGTTCTTCTCGGAAGGGCAGAGAAGACTCTTCTTCCGGACGGCAGTGCTGGCCATCCACAACCCCCTGCTGCGTGTCCAGGGGCGGCTCTAGGCACCAGCAAAACAAGCACGTGCTTGGGGCAGCCCATTTGCAGGGGCGGCAGGGATCCAGCATGGGAGCTGAGAACCAACAGGGGCCCCTGGGAGCTGTAGTTCGTTGGTTAGCTCCCTGCCTATAGAGCCAGCCCTAGAGCAGGGAAAGAACTACATTTCCCAGCATTCCCTTGGCCACTACCAACAGGAAAGAGGGGGAGGGAGTGAGGAAGCTGAGACCTCATGCTGTAGCCTGCTGTGAATGGAGAGCTGCGCTGTGAGTAGGGATTCCATATTTTAACATTCAAAAAATAGGACACTCCACGGGGAGGGAGGGTAGCCCCACCCTGCCCCCATCCGCTCCCTCCGACTGCCCCCCACAGAAACC
>NC_048300.1:19828115-19872810 GCF_013100865.1 Trachemys scripta elegans
CCCCCTACCTGTCCCCTGACAACCCCCTGGGACTCCCATGCCTATCCAACTGCTGCCTGTCCCCTAACTGCCCCCCCAAACCCCTGACCCATCTAACCCCCCCTTCTCCCTGCCCCTGACTGCCCCCTCGAACCTCCGCCTCATCCAAACCCCCTGCTCCCTGTCCCTTTACTGCCCCCACCCCCCGCAACTCCCTACCCCTTCTCCAACCCCCCAACCCTCTTACCGTGCCACTCAAACCAGTGTGTCTGGCTTCGTGCAGCGCCCGACACGCTGCTGCATACATGCTGCCGTGCTCCCCTGCGGAGCCACAGGCTCCCCCTCCCGCCCAGCACCTGCCTTTCAGATTTGAACACCTCAAAATTCAGGAGTGCTCAAGCTCAGTTTGGGCAGCTGTTACTTCATTTCTCCCAAATCAAATATACTGATCCACTGTAACTTGCTGTAGAAAAAGTAGGATACAATTTAGCAAGAAATGCTTCTCAGTGGTTATTAGGACTGGAATTGCTATTTTCAACAGCCATTGCCTTTTGTTTGTTTGTTTAAAAGGAAGACAGTGATATTGCACTGGCAAATTCCCCATAGAAAGAAAGAGTGGAACAAAAGAATAATAAAGGCACCTCAACTTTTCCTTATTTATGTAGGACAGTCTTATAATATGCATCCAGATATCCTCCAATCACACAAGCTGAAAATTGATCCACTTTACTGCAGTTCTGTAACCATGGGGGAACTAATCCTGTCTGTGTTCTGTGCACATCTAAAATTCCTGCTGAATGACCTGCCGTGGGAGCGAGTTACCAGTGACCCAGGTCTGCAGCGGAAGGAGGGTGCAGGTGGAATGGGTGATCCCAGGGCTGGGGCAGCGGGAGGGGGGGGGGGGGGGGGGGGGGGTGGGGGGGGGAGCCCGGGGCTGGGGCAGGGGGCAGCCAAAATTTTTTTTGCCTGGGGCGGCAAAAAACCTAGAGCCGGCCCTGGTTCTGTAACCATATGGGAACCAATCCTGTCTGTGTTCTGTGCACATCTATAATTCCTGCTCAATGACCCACCCTGGGAGCGAATTACCAGTGACCCAGGGCTGGGGCGGAAGGAGGGTACAGTTGGCAGGAGAGAGCCCAGGGCTGGGGAGGCAGGGGGTGCGGGTGGAGGGGGAAGAGCCCAGGGCTGGGGCAGCAGGGGGTTTGTGGGTGGGGAGGATAGAGCCCAGGGCTGGGGCGGCAGTGTGTGCGGGGATGCGGGGAGTAGCCCAGGGCTGGGGTGGGGGGCAGCCAAACATTTTTTTGCTTGGGGCGGCAAAAAACCTAGAGCCGGCCCTGATGGTTCCTAGGGGCCATGTTATCTGGAATATGCTAGAAAAGCCTTTTAGTATTAGCTTGGGCTTGGTCAGCTTACACCTGAAAAGGTGTAAGGGTGGGTCACAGTCTGAACAGCTAAAGATTGTTCCCAGTGTGTCTACGTGGCTCTATGTCTTCACTGTCTAGCTTTTTTGACCCCCTATTTCATTCTTGGTGTCCAGTGCTTGGTGTCTATTTATATTTCTAGCTTACTGTAACCCTGCTGTGATAACTGGGCCTAAATTTACCCTGCTTGTAAGTTCAGCTGTAAGAAACTGTGGAAAAGTTTATAAAAAAATATTGTGATAACCTATAACAATAAATATGGATTGGGAAAAGGTGAAAAAGAGGGGCAGAAAGACTGAATTAGTCCAAACAAAATAGCCTACTGATGTAATTGGAGGACTGTTCAAATCAGACCTGGTAAACAAGAGAAGTATGGGACTGGAAATCAATGAACCAAGACTGGCGTGTTTAGGGTGACCAGATGACAACAACTAATTATCGGGACACATGGGAGTGGGGGGAAATAGGGCTTTGCCAAAGCAAAAAAAAAAAAAGCCGGAGCACCGCCGAAGCCAAATAGAGTCCCAACAATACATCTGTTGGGACACGGGACAAACAGCGGAATATCGGGACAGTCCCGATTTTATTGGGATGTCTGGTCACCCTAGGTGTGTTAAGCCTAAACTGTGGACAAAATAACAAAAGAATGGGCTATTCTGCCCATCACTCCCTTTAGAGCAGTGGTTCTCAAAGCTGGTCCGCCACTTGTTCAGGGAAAACCCCTGGCAGGCCGGGCCAGTTTGTTTACCTGCTGTGTCTGCAGGTTCGGCCGATCGTGGCTCCCACTGGCCACAGTTCGCAGTTCCAGGCCAATGGGGGCTGCGGGAAGCAGTGCGGGCCAAGGGATGTGCTGGCTGCCCTGTCAAACAAGGGGGGTTCTTTCTAAAAACTCTCCAGCTATAGGGAAAAAGAAATAAAAGGCTTACTTAATACTTTATATTTTAAATGTTTTAACTGTGTGTGGGGATTTTTGTTTGTTTGTTTGTTTTTTGCATCTTTAATGAAAGGTTTAAAAAAACAGTGTATTTGCCATGCTGCTAAGCAGGCTAAAATCTCCATACAACAAACCCCAAACCTTGTTAATATTGAACAGTTAAAGGGTCATGTTAACACTATAGACTATATGGACCCAAATAGTCAATCTAAATTAATACAACCCTTACAAGATCCATTAGTAATCAATTCTATTTTAAGATGTTCTTCAGGCATGGGGCAAAAGGCACCCTCTAAAATAGGTTCCAAACAGAATTTGCCTGGTTCCAAAAGAAGCTTACCCGAACTTGAATGAGCAACATTGACTTGATCCTGCCTTGATCCCAAACTGTCATTCTCAGTCCACAGTCAAACTATTACAAGAAGATCAGTCAGGTCAGCCTCTGGTGCAGGATTCCAGAGATGGCTGCATTCCTGTATACATTAGGAATTTGGCATGTGTATTGTATTTATTTAGATGTTAGAAATGCAACGGAGTTTTCTGTGGTGGTGTAGAAACTGTCAGTACAAATGACACAAACTTAACTGCACTGTCAACCCCTTCTAACAACAAAACTTATTACACGACCCCAACAGGGGGATGGAAGCCTTAGCCTAGCTGACCCCTGAAATCCCAGGTGGGGGGCGGGGGGGCAAAGCCAAAGTCTGAGCTCCACCACCCAGGGCTGAAGCCCTTGGGCTTCGACCCTGTGCCCGGGTGGAGGGGCTTGGGCTTCAGCTTTGGCCCTGGGCCCAGCAAGTTTAATATCAGCCCTGGCGACCCCATTAAAATGGGATCACAACCTCTTTGGGGTCCCAAACCCATAGTTTGAGAACTGCTGGGTTGTGATGCATGCTTGCTGGTCTAACAGAGGAAAGGGATCACAGCTGAAGGAAAGGGTGCAGTTCTCAGCTGCCTTTGCACTGCACTGATTGTGGTCTGCACATTTTCAGGTTGTTGCATCTGCTATAAGTTAGAGCAGCCTTAGGGGTGCTCTAATAGGCTGCAGAACTGGCCTGCACAGAGCAGCCAGAGAATTGGAACACTGTGAAGATAAGCTTTCAGCCACCTTGGTGTGCATTTCCATAACTTGTGCTTTGCATAGCCTAGCCAGACCTCTAAATCTAGTCCATACACTTGCTTTCTGTAAACTGGTTAGAATGAGTCACTTTAATATGGAGATATACCTATGTCATAGAGCTGGAAGGTCATTGAGTTGAGTCCAGTCCCCTGCCTTCACAGCAGGACCAAGTACTGTCCCTGACAGATTTTTGCCCTAGATCCCTAAATGGCCCCCTCAAGAATTAAACTCACAACCCTGGGTTTAGCAGGCCAATGCTCAAACCACTGAGCTATCCCTCCCCCCACTTTCTTAAAAGTGACCCCCTGAAAGCTTCTTACAATGTTTGCTGGCTCCTTAATCCTGAACTTCAGGGGAGGGGGGTCAATAAGCAGGCAGAAGAGATGACTAATTGAGGCTTCTTTTTTTTCAGTGCAACATATGTCAGTGTATTCCCCCTGAAAATCTGCCTGCTTCTACCCAGCTAAAAAATGTGGGAGTAAAATCCTGGGCAACAGATACCATTTGCAAACCTGTACGTATACACGCCGCACTAGAGCTAGCTCCAGAATGTGCTGTTGTTTGTATCAGAGGTGGAAAAATTCATCAGAGTGGAGTACTTGGCACACAGAGTGAGGATTCCTGCTTTCTGTTCCAAGTTCTGCCAGTGATCTCTGGGAAGCCACTTCAGCACCTCAGTTTATTGCTTTGTAGAAACAGAACAGGCAATACCTTCATCCCACGGGTGTTAAGGTTACGTTGCCTAGTATTACTTGCAGTTCTTCTATTACCTTCTCTCTCATGTTAACACATGGAAATAGTGTTGAATGCCGTGAATAGTCAGTTTTATTGGTAACCCACCTGTATAGCTCACCTTAACTTAATGTTTTTACAAGGATTTGGTTGGTTGCATTGCCTATTTATAGAAGTGGTTGGGGTTGTTTATTTATTAAAAAAATATGTTCTAGAGCAGGACAAAGCATCCACAGCCTCCTAGTGAATCTAGCCCTGGAGATTCACTGCACCACATTTTTAATTTGTACTGCCAGTCACAGAGTTGCAACAATACCATGTCCCCTGGTTGCTGGATGTAGTTTTGGTACTGCTGTGCCTCAGTTTCCCCAGTATCTTCCTGAACCTACTAAAGCTATAGAAATGAACTGGCCCTCCAGCCAAGATGCCTTCAAGAGTCTGATCCCTTCTGGGGCCTTTAACGTCCAGCAGAAATAGGAAAACAACTGAATCTTCAGCTCCAGTTGAGCTTAGCTGGCCACCTCCCTCCCTCATAAGCAGGCCTCAGCTACCACACGATGTGCTCACCTCTGTCTAATTCTCAGCCCTAATTGGGCTTAGCTGCCTGAGCCTCAGCTCAAATGTGGCATCTTCACATCCATCTACAAGCTTTTGGGCCTCGCTCAATCCCACAGTCTAGGGTTGGCACAGTTCTCTATCTTTCCAGCATTTCAGGCAGGCCATCATGCCTCAAGCACATACTGTCTGCCCCTCTGGCCTTCTCTCAGGCCCTTACATACACACACACACACACACACACACAGCTCATTACATCCTACCCCCCAGGTCTCTTCTCACCAACTATCCTCCTCTCTCCTCCTTTGCATCCATGACCTTCACCAGACCACATCCTCCACAGGTGCAATAAGTGAGGTTACTAGCACTCTCGGGCTCCTTCACCCATTTTGGTGCTGATGCGGAGTTTACACCCTGTCACACTGCCATATTCCCGAAGATGAAGTATAGTGCAAATATTGTAGCAAGTTTAACTACTGCAAACTTGGGCTGATCCTGCTCTGCTTCCATTAAAATCAATGAAAATAGTCTCATTGGCTTCACTGGGTGCCTAAACATATCCCGGGGAGCCCTAATCTATGGGACCCTATTTCTAGCCCTAGGAACCCTACCAACTCTAAGTATATCTCTAGCCTGAGGAGCCCTAGCCATTGGAACCCGAACTCCAGCTCAGGTAGACCTACGATTTGGAACTGCAACTCTAGCCCGGGGAGCACCATCCTATGGAATGCTAAGCCTCGCCTGGTTAGCCCTACACTTTGGATCATTAACCTGAGCCTGGGAAGCCCTAACTTTGGTACCCTAACCCTACCCCCGAGATCCCTGCTCTTTAGAATAAGATGACCATACGCCCCCATTTTCCAGGGACAGTCCCCAGATCTGTATCCCCTGGCAAACAATGCCCCCAGACGAGTTCTTGGTACATGAAATTTGTCCCCAAATGCCCTTACTTTTAATTTCTCATGTTGGTTAATACATCTAGTGAATAAATGCATTAAAGAGAAGTATCCCGAAGATTTCTATTATTGCTATTATTACTATTAGTTAAAACAGAGTGAGTATGACCTTGCTTTGCAAGAAGGAATATATGCATATCATACCATTAGACATAATCACAGTTTCAGGTCAATGGACTGTACTTCCAATTTAAATAAAAAATTCAGCAACCCAAAATTCTCATATGTGCAGACAAATTTTGAAGCAATAGTTGTAGATGTGGGGCAAATTATGAACTAATTGATGACTGGAATGATGCTGAATGTGTGTCACTATTGCCTTGTGCTACTCCATAGCAAAGTATGCACATCCAGTGTTGGAATTGTCTGTCCATGCTAAGAAACGAGACCCTGTTCTAAATGACAGCTGTCGTGGAAAACAGGATATCTAAAGTCAATATCAAAGGTTGGCCTGTACTTACTGGCTGGCATTGCACCACCTGATATCAGGAGGAAGCTAGCCGTCAAAAGGAAAAATCACTGCAGATGGAAGACCCAAGGCATCCATTATATGGTCACACAGGAGTAACCAAACACCTCAAATCATGAAAGAGTTTTATCACCATTATTGTGACTTTGGATATGACAGCTGGCAAGGCATGACTGAGGTTATGGAATGAAAGACTACGCACAGTCAGATGCACTGAAATAGATCTGGAACCTCAGGCAGACCTTCCCAGAGCGGCCAATACAGACTGGTCAACGTGGCGATGCCTAACCACCTGCGCATGCAAACTGGCAGATCAAAGACTAACATGATCAAATGGGGTTATTCTAATGACATGAATACATGCAAGTGTGGTGAAGTGCAGACAAAGAGCACCTGCTCATTTGCCAACCCTTTGGGGAGACCTGTACAAATGAGGACCTTGCTGCAGCGACAGAAAGAGCCATTGCTTGTTCACGGTTCTAGAAAAACATCTAGTTTGTGACAGGACACAAGAAGGAAAAGACCCTGGGCAGAGGCTGGCGAATAGCAGAAATAAATGTATGGCTACACAAGCGGTGTCAGTGAGAGGGCTTTGTCTTCTTCAACCATGAGCTGATGTTCCAGGAAAGAGGACTACTGTCCTGGGATGGGCTCTATCTATCAACTACTGGGAAGAATGTCTTTGAACATCATCTGGCTAACCTGATAAGGAGAGCTTTAAACTAGGTCCTACGGGGGGAAAAGAGGAAGGGGCTAAATTCTGGACTACAGACTAGAAATCACAACTGCATTAAAAAGGCAAGAAGAAAAGTAACAGGCAGTCTGCAAAATATCTTTGATGTCTGTATACAAATACAAGGAATATGAGGAACAAGCGGGATGAATTGGAAGTCATAGTATAACAAGAAAATTATGACTTAACTGGTATTACAGAAAGTTGGTAGAACAATTCCCATGATTGGAGTACCAACATTGAGGAATATACCTTGTTCCGAAAGGATAACTATGGGAAAAAGAAAGAGGTTTTGTGCTGTATGTCAAGACTGTATACACTTGCTCAGAGGTCCAAGAGGACATGAGCAACAGACATACTGAAAGTCTCTGGGTGAGGATAAAAAGGTAAAAAGAACAGTAATGATGTTATGGTGGGGGGCTTTTATAAATCACCAAATCAGGAAGAGGAAGTGGATGAGTCATTCTACAAGCAGGTAACAAGATCAGCTCACTCACATGAGCTAGTATTAATGGGGGATTTTCCCTGATATCTCTTGGAAGACTATTACAGCAAAACAATACGTCCTGCAAATTCTTAGCATGTGTAGGGGACAACTTTCTAATTCAGAAAGTTGAGGAAACAGCCATTTTGGATCTGGTTTTGACCAACAGGCATGAATTAGTTACAAACATGAAGGTGACTGGGAACTTGTGAGGAAGTAATTATGATCTGAGAATTCAAGATCCTATGGAAAGGAGGACAGGAGAACAGTAAAACAAGGACACTGGACTTCAGAACGGTGGATTTCAACCAACTCGGAGAAATAGTAGGCAAAGTCCCATGGAAAGACCAATTAGAAAGAAAAGGAATCGAAGGGGGCTGGTAGTTCTTAAAAGATGTAATACTAGAGGCTCAACATCAAGCTATTCTGATTCAAAGGAAAGATAAGAAAAGCCACAGGTGGTCAACATGGCTTCATAAGGAGCTTTTTAGCTATCTAAAACCAAAAAGGGTACACACAGGAAATGGAAGGAGGAGCTCATCACAGGGAAGTATACATGGGAATAGTGAGTGTGTGTAAGAACAAAGTCAGGAAAGCCAAGGCTATGTCACACAAAAAAGAAAGATCTAGGAGTGTGTGACTTTGATGCTCAATGGAGAAGGTGAGCTGGTAACGGAAGATGACAGGAAGGCAAAGCTGCTCAATGCCTACTTTGCTCAGTCTTCTCACAAAAAATAACATGTGACCAGATGACTTGCAAAGTTACCATGGACAATAAAGGAGAAGGGATGCGGGTCAAGATAAATAAAGAACACGTCAGAGGTCTTCTGACCAATTTGAATGACTTCAGATCAGCAAGGCCGGATGCTATTCATCCCAGGGTACTGAAGGATTAGCTGATGAAATCGCAGAACCACTGGTAATAATATTTGCAAACTCATGGATCACAGGAATGGTCCTGGAAGATTGGAGAAGGGCTAATATAGTACCTGTCCTTAAAAAGAGGGAAAAGGAGGATCTGGGGAACAATAGACAAGTCAGCCTACTAGAACAAGGTATAAAACATTCAATTTCTAAATACCTGCAGGATGACAGGGTTATAACTAGGAGCCAGCATGGATTTACTAAGAACATATTCATAGAATCATAGAATATCAGGGTTGGAAGGGACCTCAGGAGGTCATCTAGTCCAACCCCATGCTCAAAGCAGGACCAATTCCCAACTAAATCATCCCAGCCAGGGCTTTGTCAAGCCTGACCTTAAAAACCTCTAAGGAAGGAGATTCCACCACCTCCCTAGGTAACCCATTCCAGTGCTTCACCACCCTCCTAGTGAAAAAGTTTTTCCTAATATCCAACCTAAACCTCCCCCACTGCAACTTGAGATCATTACTCCTTGTTCTGTTGTCTGCTACCACTGAGAACAGTCTAGATCCATCCTCTTTGGAACCCCCTTTCAGGTAGTTGAAAGCAGCCATCAAATCCCCCCCTTGTTCTTCTCTTCTGCAGACTAAACAATCCCAGTTCCCTCAGCCTCTCCTCATAACTCATGTGCTCCAGCCCCCTAATCATTTTAGTTGCCCTCCGCTGGACTCTTTCCAATTTTTCCACATCCTTCTTGTAGTGTGGGGTCCAAAACTGGACACAGTACTCTAGATGAGGCCTCACCAATGCCGAATAGAGGGGAATGATCACGTCCCTCGATCTGATGGCAATGCCCCTACTTATACAGCCCAAAATGCCGCTAGCCTTCTTGGCAACAAGGGCACACTGTCGACTCATATCTAGCTTCTCGTCCACTGTAAACCCTAGGTCCTTTTCTGCAGAACTGCTTCCTAGCCATTCAGTCCCTAGTCTGTAACTGTGAATGGGATTCTTCCGTCCTAAGTGCAGGACTCTGCACTTGTCCTTGTTGAACCTCATCAGATTTCTTTTGGCCCAATCCTCTAATTTGTCTAGGTCCCTCTGTATCCTATCCCTACCTTCCAGCGTATCTACCACTCCTCCCAGTTTAGTGTCATCTGCAAACTTGCTGAGAGTGCAGTCCACGCCATCCTCCAGATCATTAATGAAGATATTGAACAAAACCGGACCCAGGACCGACCCTTGGGGCACTCCCTTTGAAACCAGCTGCCAACTAGACATGGAGTCATTGATCACTACCCGTTGAGCCCGACGATCTAGCCAGCTTTCTATCCACCTTATAGTCCATTCATCCAGCCCATACTACTTTAACTTGCTGGCAAGAATACCGTGGGAGACCGTATCAAAAGCTTTGCTAAAGTCAAGGAATAACACATGCTTTCCTCTCATCCACAGACCCAGTTATCTCCTCATAGAAGGCAATTAGATTAGTCAGGCATGACTTGCCCTTGGTGAATTCATGCTGACTGTTCCTGATCCCTTTCCTCTCCTCTAAGTGCTTCAGAATTGATTCCTTGAGGACCTGCTCCATGATTTTTCCAGGGACTGAGGTGAGGCTGACTGGCCTGTAGTTCCCCGGATCCTCCTCCTCCCCTTTCTTAAAGATGGGCACTACGTTAGTCTTTTTCCAGTCATCCGGGACCTCCCCCGATCGCCATGAGTTTTCAAAGATAATGGCCAGTGGCTATGCAATCACATCCGCCAACTCCTTTAGTACCCTCGGATGCAGCACATCTGGCCCATGGACTTGTGCTCGGCCAGTTTTTCTAAATAGTCCCAAACCACTTCTTTCTCCAAAGAGGGCTGGTCACCTCCTCCCCATACTATTCTGCCCAGTGCAGCAATCTGGGAGCTGACCTTGTTTGTGAAGACAGAGGCAAAAAAAGCATTGAGTACGTTAGCTTTTTCCACATCCTTTGTTACTAAGTTGCTTCCCTCATTCAGTAAGGGGCCCACACTTTCCTTGACTTTCTTCTTGTTGCTAACATATCTGAAGAAACTCTTCTTGTTACTCTTAACATCCCTTGCTAGCTGCAACTCCAAGTGTGATTTGGCCTTCCTGATTTCACTCCTGCATGCCTGAGCAATATTTTTATACTCCTCCCTGGTCATTTGTCCAATCTTCTACTTCTTGTAAGCTTCTTTTTTGTGTTTAAGATCAGCAAGGATTTCACTGTTAAGCCAAGCTGGTCGCCTGCCATATTTGCTATTCTTTCTACACAGCGGGATGGTTTGTTCCTGCAACCTCAATAAGGATTCTTTAAAATACAGCCAGCTCTCCTGAACTCCTTTCCCCCCCATGTTATTCTCCCAAGGGATCCTGCCCATCAGTTCCCTGAGGGAGTCAAAGTCTGCTTTTCTGAAGTCCAGGGTCCGTATTCTGCTGCTCTCCTTTCTTCCTTGTGTCAGGATCCTGAACTCGACCATTTCATGGTGACTGCCTCCCTGGTTCCCATCCACTTTTGCTTCCCCTACTAATTCTTCCCGGTTTGTGAGCAGCAGGTCTAGAAGAGCTCTGCCCCTAGTTGGTTCCTCCAGCACTTGCACCATGAAATTGTCCCCTACACTTTCCAAAAACTTCTTAGATTATCTGTGGACCGCTGTATTGCTCTCCCAGCAGATATCAGGGTGATTAAAGTCTCCCATGAAAACCAGGGCCTGCGATCTAGTAACTTCTGCTAGTTGCCAGAAGAAAGCCTCGTCCACCTCATCCCCCTGGTCTGGTGGTCTATAGTAGACTCCCACCACGACATCACCCTTGTTGCTCACACTTCTAAACTTAATCCAGAGACTCTCAAGTTTTTCTGCAGTTTCATACCGGAGCTCTGAGCAGTCATACTCCTCTCTTACATACAATGCAACTCCCCCACCTTTTCTGCCCTGCCTGTCCTTCCTGAACAGTTTAGAACCATCACATCATATTATGCCAAACCAGCTTGAATTCCTTCTTTGACAGAGTAACTGGTTTTGAGGATAGGGGAAATGCAGTGAAAATAATATACCTGGACTTCAGCAAGGCTTTGGACATGTTCCCACATGACACTCTGATAAGTAAGCTGGAGAAATGCAGGCTTGGCAGAAATGGCTACATAATCCGTTAAACAGCCACAAACAAAGAGTAACTATGAATGGATTATGTCAGATTGGAGGGAGGTTTCAAGTGGGGTTCCACAGGGATCTGTTCTTGGTCTGCTGTTGTTAACATCTTTATTAATGACCTGGATGTAGGAATAGCAAGCATACTGATCAAATTTGCAAATGACACAAAGCTGGGGGGATGACAACACTTTGGAAGATAGAGCTAAAATTCAGCAGGATCTTGATACATTGGAGAACTGGGCTCTAGACAACAAAATTAAATTCAAAGACAAATGTAAGGTGCCACACTTAGGGAAGAAAACCCAAATGCACAAATAAGGTACCGGATCGGCGGGTAGTGATCGATCTATCGGGGATTGATTTATCGTGTCTAGTGTAGACGCGATAAATTGATCCCTGATCGCTCTGCCATCGACTCCGGAACTCCACCATGACGAGAGGCAGAAGCGGAGTCAATGGGGGAGCGGCGGCCATCGAGCCTGTGCCGCGAGGATACGAAGTAAGTGATTTTAAGTCGATCTAAGATACGTCGACTTCAGCTACGCTATTCTCGTAGCTTAAGTTGCGTATCTTAGATCGATTCCCCCCGCCCCCCAGTGTGGACCAGGCCATACAGAATGGGGGTTAGCTGGCTTGGCAGCAGCACTGCTGAAAAGGATCTGTGAGTTGTGGTGGATCACAATATCAGTGTGAGTCAGCAAAGAGATGCAGTTTCAAAAAAGCAAATGCAATTTTAGGTTGCATTAACAGAGGGATAGCATGCAAGTCATGGGAGGTGATAGTACCCCTCTACTCCGTGCTGGTTAGGCCTCAGAGGGAGTACTGTGTTCAGTTTTGGTCACCAATGTATAGAAAGGATGTAGAAAAACTGTAAAGGATCCAGAGGCAAGCAACCAAGATAATCAGAGGGATGGAATGCAAGCCATATGAGCAAAGGCTGAAGGAATTGGGTATGCTTAGTTTGGAAAAGAGGAGATTAAGTGGGGACATGATAGTGGTCTTCAAACACTTGAATGGCTGCTGCCATAAAAAAGATGGAGAAAAGTTGTTCTCTCTTGCCACAGATGGCAGGACAAGAGGCAACAGGTTCAAACTACAGCATAGCAGATTTAGATTAAATCTCAGGAAAAGCTTCCTAACTAAAAAGAGTAGGACAATGGAACAGACAGCCTTGAGAGGTTGTGGAAGCTCCTTCACTGAAGGTTTTCAAAAGGAGGTTGGATAGCCATCTGTCTTGTATTGGTTAGCCACAACAAATCCTGCATCTTGGCAGGGTGGGTCACTAGATGACCCTTGCAGTCCCTTCTAACATTATGATTTTATGATTCTACGAAGAAGATCAGTGTCTGAATGCACTTTATAGTGAAGTCACAGCCGTGGTGATTATATGCACATTTGTTTTGTATTTGTAGTGTATATGTATATGTAAAAATATAAGATGCTAAAAAAATGTTGTCTCACTACGCCCTGAAACTTACATTTTCAGTCTTGGCTACTTCGCTTTGCTCCCACCCCTGTGGGTCCCCAGATTTGGTTTACAAAATATGGTCATCTTACTTTAGAACCCTAACCCTAGCCCAGGAAGCCTTACTGTTGGGATCCTTAATCTTCCCCTGGGGAGTCCTAGCCTTTGGAACTCTAGCCCTAGATTAGGGGCCTCTACCATTTTGAACCCTAACCTTAGTTCAAGGAGCCCTAAACTATAGATCCCCAAAATAGCCTGGAGAACCCTCCTCTTTGTAACTTTAACCCTCGCCCAGGGATGCCTCCCCTTTCAAACACTAACCCTATATTGAGGAGTCCTAACCTATAGAACCCTAATTCTAGCCCAAGGAGCCCCACCCTATGGATTCCTAACCCAAGCCTGAGGAGCGTTGTCCTATGGATCCCTAGCCTGGGGATCCCTATCCTTTGGAACCCTAATCCTAGTCCTGAAAGTCCTACCCTTTCAAACCTGAACCCTAACTCAGAGAGTCCTGCCCTTTGGAACGATAACCCTACCCCTGAGATCCCTAACTTACGGAACCCTAACTTTAGTGCATTGAGCCCAAACCTATGGATCCCTCACACAAGCTCAGGGACCAATACCCTATAGATCCCCAACCCTAGCCGGGGGAACCCCAACCTATGGAACCCTATTTCTAGCCCGAGGAGCTCTCTACTTTGGAACAATGCTAGCCTGGGGAGCCCTATCCATTGGAATCCTAATGGAAGGTTGAAGTGTTCTCCTATATTGAATGGCAATATACGAAAACCTGTAGGAGAACACTTCAACCTCCCTGGCCACACAATAGCAGATGTCAAGGTAGCCATCTTACAGCAAAAAAACTTCAGGACCAGACTTCAAAGAGAAACTGCTGAGCTTCAGTTCATTTGCAAATTTGACACCATCAGATCAGGATTAAACAAAGACTGTGAATGGCTAGCCAACTACAAAAGCAGTTTCTCCTCCCTTGGTGTTCACACCTCAACTGCTAGAAGAAGGCCTCACCCTCCCTGATTGAACTAACCTCATTATCTCCATACTGATTCTTGCCTGCATATTTATACCTGCCTCTGGAAATTTCCATTACATGCGTCTGACGAAGTGAGTATTCACCCACGAAAGCTTATGCTCCAATACATCTGTTAGTCTTTAAGGTGCCACAGGACTCTTTGTTGCTTTTTATAGATCCAGACTAACACGGCTACCCCTCCAATACCCTGTATGTAGTTCATGAGCGGCTGGGAGAGCATTCACGTATTTAGCTGGCAGTGAATTGACATGCTGAAGGCTGCATGAGCAGACCAGAAGTAGCTATTTCAGCAATAAAGCAGTGTAAAAGCACCCCAGGCTAGAGCGTTCTGGGGACACCACTGTTCAACAGTCCAACTTGTACCCTGGGGAATGTCACACCTACCCATTGCAACCCTAACCCTAGCTCCAAGTACTCTACCCACAGAAACCCTAAATGTAGGATAGGGAGCCCTACCCATATGAACCATAACCCTAGCATCGGGTGACCTACACATAGGAATCATAATCCTAGCTACAAGTACCCTACCCATTGTAAACCTAACCAAAGGGTGGGGAGCCCTACCCATAGGAGCCCAAATCCTATGGCAGAGTCTCCTAGCCATAGGATCCCTAACCTTAGGCCACAGTGTTCTAGGCACAGAAACCCTAACCCTAACTCCTATGACTCTACCCCTAGGAATCCTAACCCTAGGACAGGGATCTCCACCCAAAGGAAGTCCATTCCTACATTCAAGTACCCTACCCATAGAAACCATTACCGTTGGGGGGAGCCTACCGATAGTATCCCTAACTATCTCGAACTAACCTACCCATAGGAACCCTAACCACAGCTTCAAGTACCCTACCCATAGGCCCCAAACCCCAGGACAGGAAGCCCTACCCAAAGGAACATTTACCCTAGGATGAGGAGCCCTACCCATAGGGTTGGGACCCCTACCAATGGGAACCCTAACCCTCACTCCAAGTACCCTATCGTAGGTAACATAATCCTAGGGCATGAGGCCCTACCCATAGGAACCCTAACCCTAGTTCGAAGTATCCTACCCATAGAAACCCTAAGCCTGGCTCCAAGTACCCTACACATAGGAAAATTAATCCTAGGGTGGGGAGCCCATCCATAGGAACCCTAACCCTATGGCAGAGAGCCCTACAAATAGAAAAGATAACCATAGGGCAGAGATCCTTTCCCATAGAAGTTCTAGCAATATCTCCAAGTACTCTACACCTAGCAACTCTAACTCTAGGGCAGGTAGCCCTAGAATCCATAATCCTAGCTCCAAGTACCCTACGCATAGGAACCCTATCCCAAGGATGGAAAGCCTTACCCATGTTAACCCCAACCCTGGGTTAGGTTTCCTGAGGGTAGAGTACTTGGATCTAGGGTTAGGGTTCCTATGGCTAGGGCTCCCCTCCCTACAATTAGTATTCCTGTCAGAGTTCCTGAAGCTGCAGTTAGGGTTCCTACAGCTAGGGCTCCACATCCTAAAGTTAGAGTTGCTATGGGTAGGGCTCCCTGCTCCAAGGTCCTATGCATACAGTACATGGAGCTAGGGTTGGGTTCCTATGGTTAGGGCTATCCACCCTAGAGTTAGAGTTCCTATGCCTACAGTACTTGAAGCTAGAGATTGGGTTCCTATGGGAAGGGCTCCCCACCCTATGGTTAATGTTCCTATGGGCAGGGCTCCCCACCATAGAGTCAGTATTTCTATTGGTAGGGTACTTGGAGCTAGGTTAGGGTTCCAATGGGCAGGGATCACTGCCATAGGGTTTAAGTTCTGAAGGATATAGCTCCATGCCCTAAAGTTGGGATCCTATGAGTAGGGTACTTGGAGCTTAGGTGAGGGATCAATTCAGGACTGATTGAATCATGGACTTTGATAATTGGAAATGGGTAAGGAGTGACCCTGAGTATTCAAGGCTGAATAAGTGCACGGATTTTGTTGAAGGGAAACTAGATAGAAGAAACTACAAACCATCCAGGGATGGCCAGCTTGCAAAGATTATTGATTGCAAATAACTTAGTCATGACAGTTGACCATTCAGAGCTGATGAGTTCATGGAGATTGTTGGTGGAAAACAAGTTAGAAGTCACTTCTTTTCATTTGTTGCTGATCAGTTCACAGATCTTCCTCATTGCAAACAAGTTGGTAGTAATTGTTGACCATTCATTGCTGATCAGTTTGAAGTGATTCTTCATTGCAAACAAGTTAGGAGTGGCTTTTGACCATTCAGAGTAGAGGAGTTCACAGAGATTCTTCTTCAACACTTAGCCAAATGGTTGGTCGCAGCAATCATTCACCATTTGGTCCATTCCTGTGCAGCCGCAAGGGCTCAATGAGTCAAGAGTCCAATGTCAGAACAGACTTGATGCAGCCATGTAATAAGGGGTCTGCTCTGGGCCGCCTCCACCTCTTGGTTGGTGGAATTTTATCCTGGATGGCATTCACCGGAAAAGTCTTGTGGCTTTCTCGCAACATGTCTGAAAAGTGTAAGACACCATCTGCGGACAATGTCCCTAGTAGTCTGTAGATTGGAGTGACCATAAATATCTGCATTACAAAATGAAGCCATTCCACTATATGCCCAATATACAAAATTGGCATTTTGTGTGGAAAGCCTCCAGCTTTGCCCAGTCTGAGTGGCATAGTGTCCATGTTTCACAACCATACAGCAGTACAGAGAGGATACAGCTCAAATAGATCATGAACATGTTTGTTGTGCCGAAGTATGTTGATTCCATATTTGTTGTAAACAACCAATGGAAGATGCTGCAATGCCAATCCGATAGAGAACCTCCATGTGAGAGCTGGAGGAACTGGTGAATACAGAACCCAAATAGCAAAAGCTGGAACTGCTTTGACAGTTTCATTATTCAAAGAGACTGGGTCACAAGTGAACCTGATCCTAGATTTTAAAGCTTTGGTTTTGACTGCAAAACGTGGAGGCCAACCTTAGCCAACTCTTCTTCCATTTGCTGAAGTGCCTTGCGAACCTTTCGGGGCTCTGTACTAGAAGAACAATGTCATCTGCATAGTCAAAGTCTGAGAGCGAGAGATCACCAATTCTTAACTGCAAAAAAGTTAGAAGCAAATTCTGATCATTCAGGACAGATTAGTTAGTGCACATTGCTGACCATTCCAGACTAATCAACTCCCTGACTTGCTTCATTGTAAACACAACACGTGTGTCTGCTTGCTACTCCAGGATAGTCAATTTGTGGGTATTGTTGAAGCGAAACAAGATAGGAGAGACTATTGACCATTCGGTGCTGATCCGTTCTTGGAGAATGTGGATTGCAAAATAGTTAGAATTTACTGCTGGCCATTCAGGGCTGATCACTTCTCGGAGATTCGTCCTAGCAAACCCGTTAGGAGGAACGGTTGGCCATTCCGGGCTAATCATATTGCTGAGCTTCTTCATTGCAAATAACTTAGGAGTGAATGGTCAGCATTCAGGTCTCCATTTCATGGTGATTCTTCATTGCAAATAATTTAGCAGTGTCAGCTTACATGCCAGGCTGGGGAGTTCACTGAGTTTGTTGATTGCAGAGATGTTAGGAATGACTTCTGATCATTCAGGGCTGATCAGTTCACAGACATTGTTGATGGCACACAAGTTTGGAAAAACTGCAGACTGTTCAGGGCTTATTAGTTTGCAGTGATTCTTGATGGCAAACAAGTAAGGAATGACAACTGACCATTCAGGACTAATGACTTTGGGGAGATTTGCAATTGCAAACCAGTTAGGAGGAATAGCTCACTGTTCCAGGCCCATCAGGCTACAGACCTTCTTCAGTGCAAACAAGAGAGAAATGACTTCTTACCTCAGAGCTGATAAGTTTGTTGACTGAAAACAAGTTACGAGTCACTGATGAGCATTCAGGGCCTATCAGTTTGGGATATTCTTCCCTGCAAAAAACGTTAATTGTGACTGCAGAGTATTCAGGACTGATCAATTCATGGAGATTCTTAATTGCAAACAAGTTAAGAGTGACTGGTAATTTCACTGGTCTACAATTTTTGAGAAGTCGTCTGCTTCAGAGATAAAATGTGCTATTTATTATGTATTTTGATGTGCTGAGTTCAAATATGACAATTAAAACAACTGATGGCTACTGTTTCTAAGATATTTAGGTTTTTACATTTTATGTCTATGTATATTGTGTAGATAGTAAAGTTTTAATCATAAATTGTAAACCTAGGTCTTTTCATGTGTTTATGGTTGCTTTACATGATAATATTTCACCTGTCCTGTTTATGTAACACTTTAAAAATCAGCAAAAGGGTTATATAAATAAAATGTAGTATGAAACAAAAGGCAAAAAACTATTATGTACATAGTTTAGTCCTATTCAGTGTCTACTCGGCGCTTCTTGGCTTGTCTCCTGTATCCATTAAAAATGGAGCATCTCTTGTCACTGTCCAGCAATAGTCTGCAAGCATTGATGGGCTCCATTTGCCCTGATAGCGTTTCTCCATTGTTGCAATGTCCTGGTGAAATCGCTCGCTGTGCTCGTCGCTCACTGCTCCGCAGTTCGGTGGAAAAAAATCCAAATGAGAGTGCAAAAAATGTATCTTCAGTGACATGTTGCAACCAAGGCTTTTGTATGCCTTGAGGAGGTTTTCCACCAACAACCTGTAGTTGTCTGCCTTGTTGTTTCAGAGAAAATTTATTGCCACTAACTGGAAGGCTTTCCATGCCGTCTTTTCCTTGCCATGCAGTGCATGGTCAAATGCATCATCTCGAAGAAGTTCACGAATCTGAGGACCAACAAAGACACCTTCCTTTATCTTAGCTTGACTTAACCTTGGAAATTTTCCATGGAGGTACTTGAGAGCTGCTTGTGTTTTGTCAATGGCCTTGACAAAGTTCTTCATCAGACCCAGCTTGATGTGTAAGGGTGGTAACAAAATCTTCCTTGATTCAACAAGTGGTGGATGCTGAACACTTTTCCTCCCAGGCTCCAATGACTGTCGGAGTGGCCAGTCTTTCTTGGTGTAGTGGGAATCTCTTGCACGACTATCCCATTTGCAGAGAAAACAGCAGTACTTTGTGTATCCAGTCTGCAGACCAAGCAAGAGAGCAACAACCTTCAAATCGCCACAAAGCTGCCACTGATGTCGGTCATAGTTTATGCACTTCAAAAGTTGTTTCATGTTGTCATAGGTTTCCTTCATATGGACTGCATGACCAACTGGAATTGATGGCAAAACATTGCCATTATGCAGTAAAACCGCTTTAAGACTCATCTTCGATGAATCAATGAACAGTCTCCACTCATCTGGATCGTTAACGATGTTGAGGACTGCCATCACACCATCGATGTTGTTGCAGGCTACAAGATCACCTTCCATGAAGAAGAATGGGATAAGATCCTTTTGACGGTCACGGAACATGGAAACCCTAACATCACCTGCCAGAAGATTCCACTGCTGTAGTCTGGAGCCCAACAGCACTGCCTTACTCTTGGGTAGTTCCAAATCCCTGACAAGGTCATTCAGTTCACCTTGTGTTATGAAGTGTGGTTCAGAGGAGGAGGATGGGAGAAAATGTGGGTCCTGTCACATTGATGGTTCAGGACCAGAAGTTTCATCCTCTTCCTCGTCTGACTCAAGTGAGAATGATTCTGGTGCATCAGGAACTGGCAGTCCTTCTCCGTGGGGTACTGGCCTATAGCTGATGGAATGTTTGGATAATGCACAGTCCACTTTTTCTTCTTTGACACACCTTTCCCAACTGGAGGCACCATGCAGAAGTAACAATTGCTGGTATGATTTATTGGCTCTCTCCAAATCATTGGCACTGCAAAAGGCATAGATTTCCTTTTCCTGTTCAACCACTGGTGAAGATTTGTTGCACAAGTGTTGCAGCATATGTGTGGGGCCCACCTCTTGTCCTGATCTCCAATTTTGCAGCCAAAATAAAGGTGATAGGCTTTCTTAACCATAGTGGTTATACTGCGCTTTTGTGATGCAAAAGTCACTTCACCACAAACATAGCAGAAGTTATCTGCACTGTTCACACAAGTACGAGCCATCTCTACTCACTTTGGCTAAACAGAAATGTGTCCCTTTGCAAAATCAAACACTGATAAATAAGAGAGCATGACACTGTATGATTTCTAGAGCTGATATAGGGCAATTTGTTCAGCAGAGTGATGTAAGCTTCGTTATAATTGCATCATCCATGACTTCTAGGAATAACATGATGCAATTCATATCATGTATGACGCAATACCAGCTTCAGATTGCATCATTCATTGTTTTGCCTAAAAAGCAAGTACTGTCCAAACCCAGTCATAGATTTATTCATAGATCCAGTCAAAGATGTATTTTAGTCATTTCTGGTTTAAATTGAGATCCCTTCCCTTTATAACTCACTTATCCTCTGCCATTCCCAAGTCAAGGGTCGTATATACTGACCCAATAGCATATCTTGAAAACTAGAGCCAATCAACAATTGTAAGTATCATTTTCATTCTCAATGACCCAAAATTAGTAAAGTTTGACTACATTTATTTCAGAAGCATTTTGGCTGTAGAGCAGTATAATCTTTTAGGGATGATGAGTTTGGCCAGTTTGTTCATGGCAAAGTTAGGCATGACTTCTGACCATACAGAACTAATGAATTAGTGGAGTTTCTTCCTTAGAAAAAAGTTTGGAATCACTGCTGACCATTCAGGACGGAGCAGCTCGCATTGATTCTTAATTATACATAAATTAGAAGTAAATTCTCGTAATTCAAGACAGACCAGTTGGAGCTGATTGCACACAAGTTTTGAGTTACTCCTGACCATTCCAGATAATCAACTCATGGACTTGCTTCATTATAAGACAGTCAGGTGTGTCTGCTTGCCACTCCAGGCTAATCAATTTGTTGGTATTGTTGAAGGGAAACAAGATAGGAGAGACTACTGACCATTCGGTGCTGATCCGTTCTTGGAGACTGTTGATTGCAAAAAAGTTAGAATTTACTGCTGACCATTCAGGACTGATCAGTTCGCAGAGATTCTTCTTTGCAAACAAGTGAGGAGTGAGTACTGACCGTTCCAGGCCCATCAGTTCACTGAGCTTCTTCATTGCAAATAAGATGGCACTGACTGTTTTCCCTTCAGGGCTGTTCTGTTTGTGTAATCTGTTGATCGGAAACAAGAGAGGAGTGACTGCTCACCATTTAGGGAGGATCAGCTCCCTAAGATTGTTGATCGCAAACAGATTAATATAAAATATATGGAGATATACCTATCTCATAGAGCTGGAAAGGACCTTGAAAGGTCATTGAGTCCAGCCCCCTGCCTTCATTAGCAGGACCAAGTACTGATTTTTGCCCCAGATCCCTAAGTGGCCCCCTCAAGGATTGAACTCATAACCCCAGGTTTAGCAGAGCAATGCTCAAACCACTGACCTATCCCTCCCCCTAATTAAGAATGACTGCCTTACCCATAGGAACCCTAGTCCAGGGGTTCTCAAACTGGGGGTTGGGACATGGTTCTTACATGGAGGTCATGAGCTGTCAGCCTCCACCCCAGATCCCGCTTTGCCTCCAGCATTTATAATGGTGTTAAATATTTAAAAAAGCATTTTTAATTGGGGGGGTCGCACTCCGAGGCTTGCTATGTGAAAGGGGTCACTAGTAAAAAAGTTTGAGAATCACTGCCCTAGCCCTATCTCCAAGAACCTTACACCTGGGAACCCTAACACTAAGGCAGCAAACCCTTCCCATAGGAACTCTAACTCTAGTGCCAAGTACCCTACCTATAGGACCCTAACCATAGGGCAGGGAGTCCTTCCCAGAGCAACACTTACCTGAGGGGGTGAGCCCTCCTCCTCATAGGGACTCTAACCCTAGCTCCAAGTAACCTACCCATAGGAACCCTTGTTACCCCAAAATTTAGGCTTTGAGGCACCCCTAGAACAACCTGCCTATCACCCCCTTAATCTGCTCTTCCTGGAGTATAGCTCTTCAGAGCAGTCAAGGAAACATTTGTAGGACACGGATGAAATCCTCCGATAAAGTGATTTACATAGGCGATGTTCTTTCCAGAACAACGTATCTTTTTATTGATGTAACTAATAATCCCTAATACAGTATAATCTAAAATCCAAAATAAGACACAAATCTTGAACACAAATCTCTTACTGCAAGTTATGAGAGCACTTAAACCGCACTAACAACTTAAAGGATTCTAAGTGCTGCGCTCCATAACAGATGGCCAGTCTGCTATAGATCACTGACGGCAGTTTTTAAACATACTCTAAATTTTACATAGGTCAATTGCACTTAACGGAATTTTATCATTTTTATTATCACACAAACTAATACTATATACTACCCTGCACTGTACTATACTGATTGTAATTGGCAGGCTTACTCTGTTCTGTTGTCTTCAGCTGTGCCCTCTGTTTTCGCTGCTGCTCGCTGCTGCGCTTCGTCTGTATTTTAATCTTTGCTCTGCCTCACTCCTCTCCTCCATTCTCTCTCTGTCTTCTCCTGCTCCTGCTTTCACTCTCTTGCTCTTCTGTCTCACTCGTGTCTGATTTTTATACTGCCTTTTATGCTGTCATTCCTGGACGTATGCCAATATTCTGCATGTGCTCACTGCCACTGTTTTTACTTCAGAGTTATGATTACCTCATTTGACCTTACCCTACCTGGCTTTTTGCCAACACCCTTTCACCTCACTTGACTTTTTGCCAAAGTGCCATCTTAGTACTCCTAGGCTTTTTGCCAATTTTATGTTGTTTCATAACTGATTTTCCCCCTACTTTTGCACCGAGCATGCTCAGGATCTGCAGTTTCCATCTTAGGGTGGCATGACTCCTGCTTATTTAGCACACAAAATGGAGGCTGGAGAGTTTCTCTGGTATCACCCTAACCCTAGGGCAGGGAGCCATACACATAGGAACCCTATCCCTAGGGTCAGAAACCCAATGTATAGGAACCCTAACTCTAGCTCCAAGTATACTACTCACAAGACCACTAACCCTAAGGCAGGAAGACCTACCCATGGGAACCCTAACCCTAGCTCCTAGTACCCTACCCATAGGAACCCTTATCCTAGGTCACGAAGCCCTACCCATAGGAACTCTAACCCTAGGTTGGGGAGCCCTACCCACAGGAACCCTAACCCTGGAGTAGGGAGTCATATCATGCTCTAATAGTAAAAAGATAAGACATGTACTGTACCTCCTGTCATGCTATGTGTAAAACTGTGCAGTATGTTTGTGGGAACCCCTTGTGCATTTACATCAGAAGAGACTGTTGGAGGTGATAGAAGGATGTCAATGAATATTCTTCTGATGCAAGCAGGATCTTCCAATGGCTGCAGTTGGTATGTATGTGCTGAAGCTGGTAACCTGTATTATTGGGTGATCACTTGCTTCTTTAGTGGGTATAGGAACACATGGCATCACCAGTGAATAGCTTGTATTTCACTTCTACCCTATTTCTATTTACAATTCACCTGATTCTAATATACACAAAGATGCCTTCCCACCACTTTGGCAATAAACAGCAGTCTTTATGTAGATGTAAATTATACTTATTATCCTTTAAGGCTCCTGTAACGGGGTTCACTCACTGCTAGGTTACCTCCTCCTGGCTGCATAGGGGATTAGCTCCTTCCATGTCCAACAACCCTTTCCTTGCACCATGGCTCCTCTATCTCTGGGACTTGGGGTACTCCTTGTTCATGACTCAGCCCTCCACCCTGGTTACTACAGTCCTCTAATTTCAGGGTATCAAAGTCCTATTGCCCAACTGTCCCAAGCAGTCTTCAGCTCCATCGCCCTGTTTATCCCACTTCCTCAGTGGCCAGTAGGGGGACCCAAGCCCAACCACTACTCCAGGTTCCAGCCCAGGGACCCTATGTCCAGCAACTATGGTCTGCTTGCACCCAGACCCTGTTTCTGTTTCCCTGCACTCCTTCCTACTTCTCTGTTCTTATCTTCTAGCCTCCCATTTCTCTGGGTTATCAGCCCGAACTCCGTCCTCCCATGGAGTGACTGCACACTACCTAAATCTGTAGCCCCAAACATACTTCCCGTCTCCCCTGGAGTGACTGCAGTCTACTTCCCTTGCAGCCCCTTTCTGTTGCCAACTTCCTGGCTTTATACCAACTCCACCTATTCCTTCTCAGCTGGGCTCCATCTTCAATCAGCCTTTCAAACCCTGGCTCTTCCCCAAGTGCAGCCTATCAGGTTAATTGACCTCACTAAATCTGCTTTTCCCTGTGTGGGGCAGACACCCCATCACAGACTCTTTACACTGGCAGAGTGGGCAAAGAGCTCTTTAGAAGTAAGAATCAGGCCAATAAGTGAAATATACCCGTATGCAGAGGACCAGCACAAGGTTTATGTCCCATTTATATCTTCTTGAGGGCTTAAATATTAGCTAGGCTGTCTGCTGGCTCATTGCACAGTATTCTTCAGTGCTGGAGGCAGAACTTTCTCAGGAGCCAATCCAAGATTGTTCAATGAACTCCCCCACAAACTAAGGACCATCACAAACCTCACCACCTTCCATTCAAGTGCAAGGCCAAATACAAATACATAGCAACATTTAAAAAAAAAGAAAAGATGTCCTACAAATACAAGACATTCTACTGCATATATTTCTTTCCCTAGAAAGAGAACAAATGTGACAGATGTTAGTCATGTCACTTAATGCACTATTAGAAGGTGCTCAAATACTATGGTGATTAGCATGGCATAAGAACATATATGAAATGCAATAATTTGTCATCCAAAAAACCATCTCAGTTTCTAATTTTGGAATAATCCCCTTGAAAATCCTAAATCAATTTTAAATATCACTTTTACAATAAAACCTATACTTAGGTGATATCAAAGTCACCACGAGTGCAGTGTATTTTTCTTCCTTTCAGATATTTTAAAACTTTTCTTGTGTTAATAAAATAGTTGCACTCATGTGGCATGACATTGCTCTTATGAACTTCCTAATTCTCTCCCCCCCCCCCACAAAAAAAGGAGTTTCTCTCTAAATTCATGTGATGCAAGCTGCCAGTAAAATAGAAAAATTGCAACACTGAAAATTGCTTGTGGGTGAAAATGATTTGCCTAAAACATAATCAGTGGCAAAGATTTTTTTTTTAAAGTAATGTGTTGGACATTTTTTTGAGCACAAGGTATCCTGACTCTTGGAATCACAACAGACAAGATCTACTGCAATTTGCAAATAATGAGGCAGAGAAGAAAAGCTAGCAGATCACTTAATCTGCTACAGAGTAATAGATATGCATGAATTCCCAGGTTGGAAAAGTGTGTATTTCATATTAGGGAATTACAAAACTATATATAAAAGTTGCTTTTAAATTAGTAACTGGGATTTCCAGTTTACAGACAGCCCACAGAAAACCATACCAAGTATTCCTTGATTATATTTAAAGTAGATTTTTAAGGTCCAATTTTTCAAGATCAATATTTCATTTACAAGTATTCGTTTGTATGCTCCTAATTGTATAAATAAGCCATTTGTGACCATTACTAAGGCACTTGTGTACACACACAGCCAGTTAGAATCATTGCTAATCACAAGCATATACATGCAGATCGTGTATTCATGTACATCAGGTATTTAGTGGGTAAATTCAGTGTACATAGTGTGGCAGAGCTCTGACCTTGCCCCCGTGGGTCCTGCGCTTCTAGGCGGTTTATGCTAGCCTCAGTGGCTCACTGTGACCCTCCACATAGCCCTTCTCTCTCTAGAGCCAGGGTTACAGTCTACTGAGTCCTTTTCATCATAGGCCAGCAAGGAGGTTGGTGAGAGAACTCCCACAGTCTCTGTTGTCCCTGGGGCTTATTCTGCTGCCCTGAGGACACCTCCCAGGGACCAGGATTGCCAGGCATGCCCGATGCTGAAGAGCTACTGGGATTGCCACTGGCAGATGCTGCTACAAAAGGTAGTGACTCTGGGAAATGTGCAGGTCACAGCGGATGGCTTTGCTGCAATGGGATTCCCTAACTGTGGTGGGGCGATAGATGGAACCCATATCCCTATCTTGGCACCGGAGTACCAGGGTACCCAGTACATAAACCGCCAGGGGTACTTTTCAATGGTGCTGCAAGCACTTGTGGATCAAAGGGACGTTTCACCAACATCAACGTGGGCTGGCCGGGAAGGGTTCATGACGCTCGCGTCTTCAGGAACACTACTCTGTTTAAACGGCTGCAGCAAGGGACTTACTTCCCGGACCAGAAAATAACCATTGGGGATGTTGAAATGCCTATAGTTATCCTTGGGGACCCAGCCTACCCCTTAATGCCATGGCTCATGAAGCCATACACAGGCAGCCTGGACAGGAGTCAGGAGCTGTTCAACTACAGGCTGAGCAAGTGCAGCATAGTGGTAGAATGTGCATCTGGCCGTTTAAAAGGTCACTGGCGCTCGTTACTGACTCGGTCAGACCTCAGCCAAACCAATATCCCCATTGTTATTGCTGCTTGCTGTATGCTCCACAATCTCTGTGAGAGTAAGGGGGAGACCTTTATGGCAGGGTGGGAGGCTGAGGCAAATCACCTGACTGCTGATTATGCGCAGCCAGACACCAGGGCGATTAGAAGATCACACCAGGAAGAGCTGCGCATCAGAGAAGCTTTGAAAACCAGTTTCATGACTGGTCAGGCTACGGTGTGAAAGTTCTGTTTGTTGAAAACCCGCCCCCTTGATTGACTCATTCCCTGTAAGCAAACCACCCTCCCCCCTTAAATCACAGCTTGCTTTTAAAGGAAATAAAGTCACTATCGTTTAAAAATCATGTATTCTTTATTAATTGATTATAAACATAGGGAGAGAACCGACAAGGTAACCCGGATGAGGTTTGGGAGGAGGATAGGAGGGAAGTAAAAGGCCACTGAAAAAATTCAATATAATGACAGCCTTTTGGTTGGGCTGTCCACTGGGGTGGAGTGGGAGGGTGCACAGAGCCTCCCCCCTCCCGCGTTCTTACACATCTGGGTGAGGAGGCTATGGAACATGGTGAGGGGGGAGGGAGGTTATACAGCGGCTGCAGCGGCACTTTGTTATCCTGCTGCCATTCCTGAAGCTCCACCAGACGCCGGAACATGTCTGATCACACAGCAGCCCCAGCGTTGCAGCCTGCCACCTCTCATCTTGAGAGTCCCTCATGACCTCACGTTCACTGGCATCTTTCCTGTACTTAGATACCGTGTCCTTCCACTCATTCAAATGAGCTCTTTCATTGCGGATGCATTCCATTATTTCCAAGAACATCTTGTCTCGCGTCCTCTTTCTCCGCCGCCTTATCTGAGATAGCCTTCGGGACGGAGGAGGGAGGCTTGAAAAATTTGCAGCTGCTGGAGGGATGGAAAAAAAGGAGAGACGTTTTTAAAAAGATACATTTTGCAGAACAATTCTTATACTCTTTCACGGTGAAAAACACTATTCACATTACATAGCACATGTGATTTCAGTACAAGGTCGCATTTTCCATCTTAATATTGAGTGCCTGTGGCTTTGGTGTTAGAGATCACAGACGCAGGTTCGGGCAACAGAATTCGGCTTGCATGCGGCCATGGTAAGTCATTGTCTTTCAGCTTCTGCGCCCTCCTTTCCCACATACCAAGCAAAGCCCGTTGACTGCTGCGGTTTTCCTGTTAACCTTCAGCAGCAGAAAACAAACTAAACCCCCCGCATCCAATTCTCTGGGATGATCGCTTTATCCCTCCCCCCACCGCGTGGCTGGTATCAGGGAAGATCCCTGCAGAAACCAAACTAACCCCGCTCCTCCCCCACCCGCCATGAATTATCTGGGATGATCACTGTACTCCTCCCCCCACCGTGTGGCTGGTATCAGGGAAGAGCCCTGATAGCCAAAGGCAAAAAGCTCAGTGCCAATCCCCCCCTCCCAGCACGCTTGGCTAACTGCAGGGAAGGATTTCTTTTCAGCCACAGGCAAACAGCCCAGTAGGAATGGCCATCTCTGTCCACTTAATTAAATTCCCGTATTTCAACCAGGTTACCATGAGTGATATCACTCTCCTGAGGATTACACAGCGAGATAAAGAACGGATGTTGATTGAATGCCAGCAAACATCGGGACCATACGCTGCCAGGCTTTGTCATGCAATGATACCAGATTACTTGCTACTAGCCTGGCGTGGTCAAGTGTCCTACCATGGAGGACAGAATAAGGCTGCACTGCCCAGAAACCTTCTGCAAAGGCTTTTGGAGTACCTCCAGGAGAGCTTCATGGAGATGTCCCTGGAGGATTTCCGCTCCATCCCCAGACACGTTAACAGACTTTTCCAGTAGCTGTACTGGCCGCGAATGCATCCCAAGTCCTCAGGGCAAATTAATCATTAAAAAATGCTTGCTTTTAAACCATATTTTATATTTTAAAAGGTAAACTTACCTGAGGTCCCTTCCATGGGGTCATGGTCTTGGGTACTGGCTTGGGAGGGTACTTCAGTCAGGCTGAGAAAAAGATCCTGGCTGTTGGGGAGAACGGAGTGCTGTGTGCTCTCCGCAAGCTTGTCCTCCTCCTCCTCCTCTACCCCGTCCGCAGAATCCTCAGGTGTGGCTGATGAGATTAACCCCACCTCGGAATCCACGGTCAGAGGTGGGGTAGTGGTGGTGGCCCCCCCTAGAATTGCATGCAGCTCAGCGTAGAAGCGGCATGTCTGCGGCTCTGACCCGGAGCGACTGTTTGCCTCCTTTGTTTTCTGATAGGCTTGTCTGAGCTCCTTGACTTTTACGTGGCACTGCTCTGAGTCCCTATTGTGGCCTCTCTCCATCATGCCCTTGGAGATTTTTTCAAAAGTTTTGGCATTTCATCTTTTCGAACAAAGTTCTGCTAGCAATGAATCCTCTCCCCATACAGCTATCAGATCCAGTACCTCCCGTACGGTCCATGCTGGTGCTCTTTTTCAATTATCGGCCTGCATGGTTATCTGTGCTGATGAGCTCTCTGTGGTCACCTATGCTCTCCTGTGCTGGGCAAACAGGAAATGAAATTCAAATGTTCACGGGGCTTTTCTTGTCTACCTGGCCAGTGCATCCGAGTTCAGATTGCTGTCCAGAGCGGTCACAATGGTGCACTGTGGGATAGCTCCCGGAGGCCAATACCATCGAATTGCGGCCACACTAACCCTAATTCGAAATGACAATATCGATTTTGGCGCTACTCCGCTCGTCGGGGAGGAGTACCGAAATCGATTTTAAGAGCCCTTTATTTCGAAATAAATGGCTTCGTTGTGTGGACGGGTGCAGGGTTAATTTGATTTAACGCTGCTAAATTTGAATTAAACTCATAGTGTAGACCAGGCCTAACATAATTGGCTACAAATAAATGTTATCACTTCTCACCAAGGCAATGACAAGTCACAAGAAAGTATTTTTGACC
Organism: Trachemys scripta elegans; assembly: GCF_013100865.1. Classification (NCBI taxonomy): domain Eukaryota; kingdom Metazoa; phylum Chordata; order Testudines; family Emydidae; genus Trachemys; species Trachemys scripta. The sequence goes on from NC_048300.1 coordinate 19,857,422, forward strand.
CAAACAGAACCAGGAAGTATTAACAACCTTATAAGACAGTCTGTTTTTGTGAGTTTTCCAGGAAAAGGTACTTCAAATCATTTGGATCAAGCTTCAGAGCTCTCCACTCTGCAAAGTTGGTGTAACACAGTGATGACTAAATCAGAATTCTCTACTCACCTACACCAAGGTGGCATTTGCACAGAAGTAAATAGCTACATAAGAGGGTTAGGCAGTGAAGAATCAAACTTAGATGTTCATTCAAGTGGATTTAAACCTACAAAGTATGTGTGACTGGTATTGTCTAACTGACGTTTTTTATGTTCACTGAACTGAGCTGGAAATATTTCTCAGGGAACACCAGAGAGCAGCAACACTCTGGTCATGCCTACGTTTCCCTGGTCATACCCCTAATATGCCATGGAAATTCAATTGGCTAGTGATGGCAGCTTTGTGCACATTTATGCTGCCAGAGCACAAAGGCGGTGGATCTCAATCTTTCCAGACTACTGTACACCTTTCAGGAGTCTGATTTGTCTTGTATACCCCAAGTTTTACCTCACTTAAACTACTTGCTTACACAATCAGACATAAAAATACAACAGTGTCACAGCACACTATTACGGAAAAATTGCTTGCTTTCTCATTTTTACCATATAATTATAAAATAAATCAATTAGAATATAAATATTGTACTTGCATTTCAGTGTATAGTATATAGGTCAGAATAAACAAGTCATTGTCTGTATGAAATTTTGTTTGTACCAGGGCTTTGGAGCTGTGCTCCAGCTCCAGGCAAAAACCTGCAGCTCCACTGCTCCGGAGCTGCTCCACGCTCCAGCTCCAGGCTCCGCTCCAAAGCCCTGGTTTGTACTGACTTCACTAGTGCTTTTACATACATAGCCTGTTTTAAACTTGGCAAATATCTAGAATGGGGCTATCAAGCGATTAAAAACTTAAATTGCAATTAATGGCACTGTTAAAGAATAATAGAATACCATTTATTTAAATATTTTGGGTGTTTTCTACATATTGGTACCTTCTTTGCGTTTTGTGAAATCTGCAGTGAAAGTGTTCTTAAAATGAACAACATGATGGGTCATCATCCTAGACTGCTATACCATGAAATATATGGCAGAAAGCGGGTAAAACAGAGCAGGGGACATATAATTCTCCCCAAGGAGTTCAGTCAAAAATGTAATTAATGCATTATTTTTTTAACAAGCATCATCAGCATGGAAACATGTCCTCTGGAATGGTGGCCGAAGCATGAAGGGAAATACGAATGTTTAGCATATCTGGCACGTAAATGCCTTGCAATGCTGGCTACAAAAGTGCCATGCAAACATCAATTCTCATTTTCTGGTGACATTGTAAATAAGAAGCTGGCAGCATTATCTCCTGAACAAGAAGTAGGACTGAGTGGACTTGTAGACTCTGAAGTTTTACTTCGTTGAGTGCAGTTATGTAACCAAAAAAAAATCTACATTTGTAAATTGCACTTTCACGCCAAAGATTGCACTATGGTACTTGTATGAGGTGAATTGAAAAATACTATTTCTTTTGTTTATCATTTTTACAGTGCAAATATTTGTAATAAAAAAATAATATACACTTTTGATTTCAATTACAACACAGAATACATTATATATGAAAATGTAGAAAAACATCCAAAATATTTAATAAATTTCAATTGGTATTCTATTGTTTAACAGTGTGATTAAGATGGCAATTAATGGCAATTAATTTTTTTAATTGTGATTAATTTTTTTGAGTTAATCACACGAGTTAACTGTGATTAATTTACTGACCTAATCTAGATGAGTTGATGTACCCCCTGGAAAATATTTGCATACCCCTGGTTGAGAACCACTGCATTAAGGGACTACTGCAGGGACCATGGTCTGGCCCAACATTTCAAAAAGAAAATCGGATGTTGAACTGAAACATTAGTTTAGGCTGTTTAAGTTTATTTAAGCTTAGTCTGTTAAATTTCATATTTCTTTATCCTGGACAATGAGTTATGTGTTCTTCCTAATGAAACTATATAGTAGATCAGTGGTGGGTATCAGGGTAATCCACTGGTGGGCCACCAGACAGTTTGTTTACATTTGCATGGCCACCCGCACCTCCCAGTGGCCACAGTTCGCTGTTTCTGGCCAATGGGAGCTGCAGGAAGCGGTGGCCAGGTTTGCACTGCTTCCCGCAGCTCCCATTGGCCGGGAATAGTGAACCGCAGCCACTGGGAGCTGCGGGCGGCTGTGGAAATGTAAACAAACGGTTTGGCGGCCTGCCAGCGGCATGCCCTGATGGGACGTAGGTTGCCCACCACTGTAGTAGACCAACTCTAGACTGAGGACCCAAATCTCTCTCACCAGCCCTCCCATTCCCTACCATCCCGACTACCTCTTCAGCTTTTCTTCCTGGACTCCCTGCCACCACCTCTACCTCGACACTGAAAACTGAATTTTTCACCTTGCTTCCAAAAGCTCATTTCCTCCTCTCCATCACTGCTGAGAATGTCACCATTCTCCTTGACTCACAGCCTGGTTTAATTTTCAACTCTCCTGCCACATCAAGATGGTCACCAAAACCTGCTGTTTTTTCCTACACATGATTTCCAGAATCTGCCCAGTCCCTTCTAACCCCACTGTCAAAGCCCTCATCCAGGCCCCAATTATTTCTCATCTCAGCTACTACAGCTTCCTCCTCTCACCTCTTTATCTTGTCCAGAATAGTGGTGCAAGAGTCACTGACATCACTTGCTTCTAATAGAGTCCAGTCCTTTCATTAGTTTCCTGTCCCCTTCTGCCTTGTTCCTGTTGCCACAAAAAGCCAGCAAGGGGTTAGGTTTACAGCACTGATAGAAAGTTTAAATCTTTTATGGTCATAGCATGTTCCCTTAACCTCTATTTATTGCTTTCTATGCACCTGTGATGTACTAGGTCTTAAACCTAGGCCTGGGAGTCCCCAGACAGCCACCACACCCTGGGCTCCACCCAAGGCCTACTGAAAATAGGTGGATTGGGAATCTGGTAGGGCTATAGCCCCCGCCAAGACGCCACCCACCGGAGCTCTGATTGGAGGATTGCCTGGCTCCACTGATAGGTCCAACTATGCCCTTTAAGCCAGGAAGAGGAACAGGAAGTTTGAGCACAAGGTGATTTCCTGTTGTGGCTGCATTGGACCTTGCTTGTGCCTGCCTCCTGCACCCAACCTCGTTCCTGAGTCCTGATCCACTCTTGGCTCCTGCCTCACCCCTGCCTTCGCTCCTCTTCCCACCATGCTCCCGCTCCATGCTTGATCCTTGTCTTTCCTCTTGCACTTGCAACTTGCCTCTAATCCTCAGTGACCAGTCCTGGCTCCATCCCCAGCCTCTGACTTCTGACCTTGATTCCAGCTTGACACTTGACTCTGGTATTTGGTACCTGACCTCGGCTCTGATCCTTAGCTTTGAATCCTGGTTCTGACTCTGGCTCCACTCCTGGCTCTGCCTTTGTTCCCCACCCTGGATGCCTGCTGCACCCACTAGACATGACTCCTGCCCTGACTGCTAGGTCAGACCACCTACATCCCAGTCCATAACCACACCTAGCTCATTCAGTCAGGAAGCCAGTGATAAGGCACTGGATTGGGTGGGCCGGGGACTATTCCCAGCTCTGTCCCTAAACTACTAATTGACCTGGGACAAGCCACTTCACCTTGCTGTGTCCCGGATTCCCTTCCTGCCCTTCGTCTTGTCTAAGATTGTAAACTGTTAGGGGCAGGAGCTGTATCTCTGTATGTTTGCCTACAACAAGGGGACCTTAATGTACAATCTGAATAGGAATCTCTAGGCACTACTGAAATACAATAGCATCCATTCATTGCCACCTGAGAGTTTTACTCACCACTTTTTGCCCCAAATTGAGCCCAACTAATCTCCTTTGCAAGACTGAGTGTTGTTGGTCTCTGAGCAAACAAACAAGGCAGGTTTTCAGAATTGCTCGGTCAAAACTTGTTATCCCATCTGTTTTGGAAAAATGAGAGGAGAAACACAGGTGAGAAAAATCAATTCTGAAGTGTAAAAACAAAAACCAGGTGAACTCTCCACTGTAATAAAATTCAGACAAACAGGAGAAAAATTCCCTGCCCTATAATTACTATTTAATCCTCACAAATTTTAAAAGATCCATCTCTGAGAAAATACTTGCTGAGAGAAATAATTATTTTCAGATTTCAGAAAGCCAGTGCAGTGCAGCACATCTCCTCTGACTATATCAAATAAGCACATTTTAATTGTCAGGTCTGTTTACATAAGACTGCACAAGCTGTCATAGCCCATCACTGCTGGATAGAAAGCATCTAGCCACCCACTCACATTTTCATTGCTGGTATATCTGGCATTAGCTCCTCCAACAAATCTTGACAGCGCTGGCGGTAGAAGCCCTTTACTTTTCCCCCAGAGGCAAGATGCAGCTCAAGCACACAGCTCTGAACTAGGAATTAGCAAACCAATTTCTGGAAACAGCAAGCTTCAACTCTTGGTATCCCAGTTTCACCTGTTTGTCTGCAAGGGCCAGATATGCAGCTGATGTAATCAGTATAGCTCCAGTGACTTCAACAGAGCTGTGCCTATTTATACCAGCTGCAGATGTGGGCCTTGAATTTTTGACTGAGGCAGGTCACGCAGTGGAGTGGGAGTAGAGTCAGTAGGGATTAAATTCAACCAAACAGCGAGATTCTGCCCAAGAATTACAACCAAAATCTTTTCCCCCTTTGAAATAAGCTTCCAGGAACACTAATGTGTTTTGAACCAGTTCAGCAAACAGAGTTCTTAGACCATCCCGTTAAATTCTTAAAGCAGCCATCAACTTTTAAAGTTGAGTCAAAAGAGATCAAAGTGCAATACTTATTAAAAAAAAACAAAAACAAAAAAACACTGCAGGGAGCACGTTATAAGAAAGCTGTGCCAAAACAATATTAAACCCTCCATAGCCACCAAAAATGTAACCCTAGGTATTGGCAAGCTCATGGGAAAGGAGGTACAAAATTAAATTGAACACATTAATCTCTGGTCTAACAGATGTCTTCAAGGGCGTTATGCAGGGATGAATTTGGCCAGTTATGTGGAAAGTGTCTATCCCACTTCATATTCCCTATTTATTATTTGAAAACAGAACTAAATATTGTCTACTTCCATTTTGTGTTTATTCTATATCCATCAATATATAGGACTTCTGATAATTTATTTCATTTTTGCCTCTTACCTAACATTAAATTCTGACCTCCGGAAGCATATGAATTCATGGGGTCATGTTCAGATTGGTGTAAATAGGTGCAATTTCATTTGAGTCAATGAAGTTGAACCTGCTTACATCAGATCCAAATTCAGTCTTTTAGATTAACTGGGTCTGTGCACTCTGCATAGGCTCTGTCATAGTTTACCCAACACCAGCAACTAGTTAGCTTAGTGGTAAGTGCAAACCAAAATAAGGAAAAACAGTTTTTGCAAGGAGAACAGTATCAGGCAGGAGGTTGGGCCACAGAGGATGAGGTGACCTTTCTGTATTTTTCATAAAGCTGCAAGGTAGCAAACAAACACAAAGTGGCAATAATAGATCAGATTAATTGGTCTATCATAAAACCCAACTTTGTCTTGACAGCTACAACGATAGGTGAGAGCGTATTGACAAGGACCAAAGACAAACCTGGGAAATGCAATAACATAGACATTAGCAACCATGTCCAGTCAGTATCTCTTGCCGAACACAATTGCCAATCCCGTAAAAAAACAAAGTGAAGCCTGGAACTTCCTTTCTATCCTGCTGAAGTGTCTAATTTCTTCATGTAGTCTTAACTTCCATCCACATCCACACCCAAAGGAGGATGCTCCTTAGGCCTGGTCCCCACTTAGTCCGGACTTCGGACTAAGGTACGCAAATTCAGCTACGTTAATAACGTAGCTGAATTCGAAGTACCTTAGTCCGAACTTACCGCGGTCCAGACGCGGCCGGAAGTCTCCCCCCGTCGACGCCGCGTACTCCTCTCGGCGAGCTGGAGTACCGGCGCCGACTGTGAGCACTTCCGGGATCGATCCCAGAACATCGATGGCGTGCCGCCGGACCAGCCGGTAAGTGAAGACTAGGCCTTAGACTTCACATGCTGTATATTACTAGGACTGGGACTAAATATTTCAAGCGCTCTAGCTCCAGTTAGAGTCTCCAGTTCTTCACATGGATGAATATTTGCTATTTTTATTTTAAATGTTTCAAAATAACCTATATGTTTTACCTTCTGTTTGGAAACAAGTCACTGATCATATAGAAAATCACACTACTAGATAAATGTGTTGTTGTGTATAATTAGTCTGCAGAACTTAAAGAGTTGTAACAAAGCTGTGGGAAGCAAGGGCTCTGTGTAGGTTCCTAACTTAGGCTATCTGCACTCAGCTGCTAAGGCAGTGGTGGGCAACCTGCAGCCCGCACACGGCCCATCAGGATAATCCGCTGGGGGGCGCCATGAGACAGATTGTTTACATTGACTGTCCACAGGCCCCAGTTGCCAAGAATGGTGAACCGTGGCCACTGGGAGCTGCATGCGGGCGTGCCTGGAGACAGTCAATGTAAACAATCTGTCTCGCACCCCACCCGCAGATTACCCTGACGAGCCGCAGGTTGCCCACCACTGTGCTAAGGTGACAGGTGCAGCATAAAATCCTAGACAGGACTTCATGTTTTGAGCTACACTACACAATATGGTCATTTAGAACTTCACAGCAGCACCTGGGATAGAACTCATATACTCCTACTCAAAGAGCACAGGAACCTGCCACTGGAGCCAAAGAAGATCCACTAATAGTCCACAGCACTAGAGGGCTTATGATACCCAGCTAAGCAGTTCCAATTCCTTCAAATACAACATACTAACCAGCTCATTACAATGTATCAATCCCTTCTAAGCAAAAATAACTCCAAAACTTTCTCGGATTTGTCACCATTTCACAAGAACAATATAAGCTTGTGTATTAAGCAAAGAAAAAAAAGTCTCACTAACATGCTACTACAAATTGCAAGTTTTTTGCCTGTATAAAAAACCACAGGACAGTTGTTGTTGTAATGGATCCGAGCTGAAGATAACAGACACAAACACAGTATGAATCACATACATGGGGAGGGGGAGGAGAGCTGGAAGTAGAACCCTAGCCCTTCAAACTTTAAAAACCCCAGCACCTACCATTTACTGCACAGCTCTTCCTAAGCAAGCACATTATTCTTAGGATAAAAGCATTACAGAGCATTTACATATTTAAAAAAAATAAAAGAACCTACACATATGCTAATAAGCTTACAGAGATCACTCTCTGATTCCAACAAGGGCTATGGCCAGTGAACAGTCCTTCAAACCCCACCAAGGGGATTTTCTGTGGCCACAAGTCCATAACTGCAGTTAGTTCAGAACAAGCACCCTCATGAATCTGAGTCACCCCCTTTATTCAGTTTGGGTCTTTGAAGAGACCTTGAATAGGTAATCAGCCAGACAACTGGTTTCTCCTCAAGGCACAGCTCCAGACGGATGGATCCAAAAGCGGGTAATTTGCATTCCCCTCCTCCCATGTACTTCCTGTATTTAGACAGAAGGCTTTTACAAGACACTATTTTGGACAGGGACAGCCTCATTCTGAGGGGAAAAAAACACCACCAAACCAATACATTATTCAAAGAGAGCAGAGAAAGCTGTCAGCAGCCTCCCACCCAGAGTCCAAAGAAAAGGTAATGACTTAGTTGGTGGCAATAACTATAAGCTCTGTGCCTCAGAATTATTTCTACAATAGTCAGAGAATAAACTTAACTGGTGTGTGCAACAGCTTCCAAAGAGACTTGCTGCATGAGATCCAGAACATATTGTTTCTCCAAGATCTAACTGCCTACACATTTTCATAAACAGAACTTGTAAGACTCTCTGATGATCACCAGAAGATCTTACACAAAATGTTCACAGCTTCACTCTTTAAAAAAACAAACAACCTTTAATGAATAAAAGATAAATTTTACTGACCCCAACATCATGCCCTCTTTTCAAAATATGCTTTCTGTAGCTCTCTTCCCTTCCTGACATTATTTTCTGGGCTTTTTTTCCTCTCATGTCTCTGGCATTGGGAATTCACTTTATTCGCTCCATCTCCTCTTCCCCCACCATCACCACCTCAGCATCACACTTTTCCTCCTTTATTTCCTTCTTGCCAGCATTATCCAACTGAGTATTCACTGAAGATACTATGACAGCAAATGCATTTTATCTATTATTACTCCAGTATATTTGAGCAGGAAGACTAGTAACTAAAAAAACTCCACTCAATCACTGTAGTTGGTAAGTGATATTGCATTAAATTTTAATTTTCTCTCCAAGTAGAGAATACACATCTAGGATTGAGTGTATACGATCATGTGTAAATATAAATAATTCTTCTTTGCTGAGCTTTAAATTAGAGGCTTCTATAAACAGGAAGTTAGCAATTTGTAACATACGACTTCAGCAATTTTTTCTCATCCACTTTGTCTCTGTGAGAATCCACAATCAATCCATTTGGAAAAGTAATTTTCATCTTCATGTTACATAAAAAAAATCAAGTTGCGTATGTTTGCAGAATACTAATATCTACAGCAAATGGCGAATGGAAAATAAGAGGATCATGGAATCTGATTAACAATGTCCAATAGAAATCTGTTCAAAGATAAAGCATTGCGCTGCGCAAAACAAGAGATAGTGGTTTCAGTCTTACTGATGGCTCTTTGTAGGGGTCATTCAGCTATATTGTTCAATACTTCCTTTCCAAAAGCTGGGAGCGGATTTATCCCTGATGTAGCTCCTGTGACTTCATTTGGTGTTACTCTAGAGATGAATCTGGGCCACGCTTCCATTGCTGGTGATGTCTTTGTCGCTCACTCATCATACCGATCAAATTGGAAATGACTACAAGACAAGCTGATGAACGCATCTAATGTTTTTGAATGCCACTGAGTAGCAGATAGAGATTGGTACAGCTCATGGGAGTGTTAAACAGTGCCAGTTTAATATGATTGACCTGCTTTGGCCTTAATTTTCCTATTAGAATTCAAGCTGCTCTTACAAGATGGTGATTTGGCTTCTATGCATGTGGAGCACAGAAAGCTCCCCAAACGCTTCTATTTCATATAACTGCAAATTGTGATCAGTCAGATGAGAATGATCAAAGGGGGTGAGTATGAACATAGCAGTGTCCTTAGTTTCTACCCGGCAGCTGCTGCTGCTGCCTCAGTTTACATCAACCTAATTGAGTGTAGAGCTGGCCAAAAAAAATTAAGCAAGTTTTAATTTTTTTTAAAATGGTCTGTTTCAAAAATTGTGCCCTTTAAAAGTGTTTCTACATTCTATTTTTAAAAAATTCTCAAAATGGGTATTGAGTTTTCCCATTACCAAAACCTGGGATTTTGGTAAACAAAACACCATAGAATCATAGAGTTACAAGGGACTGCAAGGGTCAACTAGTCTAACCCACTGACAAGATGCAGGATTTGTTGTATCTAAGCCATCCAAGACAGATGGCTCTCCAGCCTCCTTTTGTAAACCTCCAGTGAAGATGCTTCCACAACCACCCGAGGCATTTGGTTTGTCCTACTGTTCTTACAGTGAGCAAGTTTTTCCTGAGATTTAATCTAAAACTGCTGTGCTGTAATTTGAACCCATTGCCTCTTGTCCTGCCCTTTGTGGCAAGAGAAAACAGCTTTTCTCCATCTTTTTTGTGGCAGCCCTTCAAGTATCTGAAGATTGCTATCATGTCCTCCTTTAATCTCCTCTTTTCCAAACTAAATGTTAGAATAGAGATATTCAGGCCTGCCTATAAAGGCGTATACTTTAAGTACTTAAATGTATTTTTATCACTCAGCTAGTTCTAGAGGTACAAAACAAAGAATTAAAATCACCATCTGCCTGTGTAAGGGCCTTCTCTCACTAGGACAGTCTGAGGCCTTGCTCTTAGGCTAAGGCCTTTGGCTAAGCAGCAGGGGCAGCTATAAGCCGGGAGGCGAATGGTCACATCCTCACATTCCAAAGTAGTCACATTGAAATAAGGTGCTGTTGGGTTGTTAGGAAAACGATCCTGTCCTGATAGTGTCCATCACCACCACATAAAAAAACAGATCGTAAGCTGGTTAAAGAAAACTTAGTTTGATAGCATTCTGTCTGGCAAGAAATCACTTATCAGTGGTTGTGAAACCTTCATTTCTGTATTGTTTTATCTTTATGGCCCCCACTTTTCTATTGGTAATCTCTCTGGCTCTCTAATTGTTTCTCTCTGCTGTATAAATAATTTTGCTAGGTGTAAGTTAATTAGGGTAGTGGGATATAATTGGTTAGAGAATTATGTTACAAAATGTTAGGATTGGTTAATTAAATTTCAGTAAAATGATTGGTTAAGGTATAGCTGAGAATATTACTATATAAACTGGGGTCAAATAGAAAGTGGGGAGGGAGGGAAACTGGAATCATGCTTGCTAAGTGGGGAGAGAACAGGAACAGGGAATAGGGACCGGGAACAGGGACACAGGTAAGGCTCTGTGGTGTCAGAGCTGGGAAGTGGGACACGGGGTAAACATTCTGCAGCATCAGAGCTGGGAACAGAACACTGGAGAACAGATTCTATCCGCGTATAGAGATAAGCCCAACTGGTGTGAAGGGCTTTGGAATATGCTTGCTTGGAAACTAATCCCAATAAACATTGCATTGTCTGCACTTCGGACTACTGGTGTTTTGCTGCTTGCTGTCTGTGTGACTAGAACCAGGGAAGTGGGAGGGTGAAGGGAAAACCCTCTAACACTAAACATACCCAGTGCCTTCAGCCTTTGCATACATGGCTTCCATTCCATCATTTGATCATCTTTGTTGCTCAGCTCTGGATCCTTTCCAGTTGCTCTACATCCTTTCTATAAAAATTGGTGACCAAAATTGGACACAGTGCTTCACCTGAGGCCTAACCCATGCTGAGTAGAGCAGCACTATCGCCTCCCAGGACTTGCATGCTATGCCTCTGTTAATGCAACCGAAAATGGCATTTGCTTTTTTTGCAACAACATCACATTGCTGACTCATGTTGAGGCTGTGATTCACCACAGCTCCCAGATCCTTCTCAGCCATGCTGCTGCCAAGCCAATTACTTCCCATTCTGTATTTGTGCATTTGGGTTTCCTTCCCTAAGTGTAGCACCTTACATTTGTCTTTGTTGAATTTCATTTTGTTGGTTATAGCCCAATTCTCCAGTTTATCAAGATCCCTCTGAATTTTAGCTCTATCCCCCAAAGTATTGGCAACCCTCCACCCCCCCAGCTTTGTGTCATCTGCAGATTTGATCAGTATGCTCTCTATTCCCACATCCAGTCATTAATAAAGTTGTTAAACAACACCAGACCCAGTACAGATCCCTGTGGAACCCCACTCGAGACCTCCCTCCAATCTGACATTGTTCCATTAACAGTTACTCTTTGTTTGCGGTTGTTTAACCAAGTATGTATCCACTTAATGGTAGTTCTGTAGAGCCTGCATTTCTCCAGCTTACTATCAGAATGTCATGTGGGACTGTGTCAAAAGCCTTGCTGAAATCCAGGTATATTATCTCCACCGCATTCCCCTATCCAACACATCAGTTACCCTATCAAGGAAGGAAATCAAGCTGGTTTGGCATGATTTGTTCTCGGTAAATCCATGCTAGCTGCTTGTGATTACCCCTTCATCCTCCAGGTGTTCGCAAATTGAATGTTTTATACCTTGCTCTAGTAGCTTTCCATGTATTGAAGGTGGGCTGACTGGTCTATAGTTCCCTGTCTCCTCTTTTTTTAAAGTTGGGCACTACGTTAGCCCTTTGCCAATCTTCCGGGACCACTCCTGTCATCCATGAGTTTGTAAATATTATTGCCAGTGGCTCTGAGATTTATTCAGCTAATTCCTCTAGTACCCCCAGGTAAATAAAATTGGGCCCCACTGATTTGAATGCATTCAAATTGGTCAGAGGATCTCTGACATTCTTTACTTATCCCAATCTTCATCCTTTCCCCTTTATTGTCTATGGTAACTTTGCTAGTCACATATTTTTTTGTGAGAAGACTGAAGCAAAGTAGGCATTGGGCAGCTCTGCCTTCCTATCATCTTCCGTTACCAGCTCACCTTTTCTATTGAGCAGAGGACCCATATCGCCCTTGATCTTTTTTTTGTCTGACATATTTGAAGAACCCCTTCTTGTTATCTCTAACATTTCTTGCCAGCTGTAACTCATTCTTTGCCTTGGCTTTCCTGATTTCTGTCCCTACACTCTCATGCTATTCCCAGGAATACTTCCTTGGTGACGTGCCCCTCGTTCCATTTCCTGTATATATCCATTTGGTTTTTAGATAGCTAAAAAGCTCTTTGTGTAGCACACTGGCTTTCTGTGGCTCTTGTCTTTCCTCTGCATCAGAATAGCTTGAGGTTGAGCCTCTAGTATTACATCTTTTAAGAACTACTAGCCACTTTTGATTCCTTTTCTTCCTAATTGGTCTTTCCATGGGACCTTGCCTACTATTTCTCTGAATCGGTTGAAAGCCATCGTTCTGAAGTCCAGTGTCCTTGTTTTGCTGTTTTCATGTCCTCCTTTCCACAGGATCTTGAATTCTTAGACCATGATCACTTCCTCACAAGTTCCCGACCACCCCCGCATTTGCAACTAATTAATGTCTGTTGGTAAAAAACAGATCCAAAATGGACAACCCCCTAGCTGTTTCCTCAAATTTCTGAATGAGAAAGTTTTCTCCTACACATGCTAAGAATTTGTTGGAAGACTGTTGCAGCAAAACATAATACGTCCTACAGATATCAGGAAAGTTAAAATCCCCCATTAATACTAGCTTGTGTGTATTAGGTAATCTTGTTACCTGCTTATAGAATGACTCTTTCACTTCCTCGTCCTGATTTGGTGATCCATAACAGACCCCCACTATAATATCGCTGTTGTTCTTTTCCCTTGTTATCCTCACTCAAGACTCTCAGTATGTCTGTTGCTCATATCCTCTTGGACCTCAGAGCAAGTGGATACATTCTTGATATACAGCACAACATCCCCTCTTTTTTTCTCATAGCTATCCTTTTGGAACAAGCTATATCCCTCCGTGCTGGTACTCCAATCATGGGAGTTGTCCCATCAAGTCTCTGTGATGCCAATTAATTCATAATTTTCTTCTTATGCCATGACTTCCAGTTCATCTTGCTTCTTTCACATACTCCTTGCATTTGCATACAGGCACTGAATATATTTTGCAGACTGCCCTGTTCCTTTTCTTTTTGCCTTTTCATGTCAACGGCCATAGATAATTTTTTTATTTAAAAAAATTTGCAATACTTTTTTTAAAAACAGGATCACTTTGATTATAAACAAAAACAGCTGCATAGTTTTGTGATGTTAGTTTTGCATTTTTCAGCCAATTTTAGTAGTGAAAGAGAAGTGCAAAATTTCACACCTGCCAGGGTAACAAAAATCCTCCCAAAATCAGAAGTTCAAACCTTACCCAGTGCCTTTCCCTGGGTCACTGCTTTCCTTCAAGGGTCTGGCAATCTTCTCTCTTTCCAGGATACAATAGCAACATCTCCTAATCATCAATGGGGAGCTCCCGCTCTCCCTCCTCCATGCATTCCAGCCATGGGGAAGTGAACAAAGAACTTGCTGTCAGGTCCAACCAACTCTCTCCCCTCTCCTTGTCTCTTGACACAAAGCTGCTTCATTTGTTCCACCAAAATCCAGGCTCCTTCCAGGGTACTTATCAGAATAGCCCATAACTCTTACTCTTTCCCCACTCTCTTTGCTCTGAGGGAAAGGGTGGTTTATCTGCTCTGGTGTTCCTTCCCAGCATAACTTCAATTGGTTGGGAACTACAATTCACAAGTTTCCCTTCTTCAGAGCTGAACCAGAAACAGGGCTATACTGGGCCTGTAATCTATTTTAAAGGTTCAGCTCATCCTGATACAGGCAGGTTTGCCCAAATTTATCCTTTTCATGCTCTTTAGGAGATTTTTTTTTCCTCTTTATCAAATATTTGATAGGTCTCTGTAGCATTATGAGCGGATAAGCTTCTTATAGATGAAACAGTTTCTTAACAACCCTATTTAATTAATCCCTTTCAAGGTATCCTTGGGCTGCAGTTAGGATGAATGAGATGACAATGGGGGCTAAATATAAAGAAACATAAGGACTATCAGATTGTGGAATAGACTCTCAGGGGAAGTGAGGGATACCCCATTGCCAAGGAATCTAAAACTGCACAACAGAACATTGGGGAAATATATTGTAGGAGACAACCCTGCACAGGCAGATGAATGCATTGGATGACCTGTTGAAATAATTGAGCCTACAAATTTACCATAATTGGAAGCACAACTGGAAAGTGAGAGTTCATAAAATGTTACAATAAACTAACAAATATTAGTCGGAAAGTGTACAAAAGGGACACAGACTGAATTAATCCAACCAAAAGGCCTACCAACACAATTCAAGGACCCTGTTAAGATCTGTGACCCAAGAACCTCTTAATGGCAAGAGGGGTGCAACTAGCTTACAGAAATCTACTGAGTCTGGTGTGTACATTCTAGTTCACCAAAAAATGTCATGTGTGGTCTCAAATAAAACTTGGTGTCACACTGGTCATCAATATGATTTTGAAATGCATGTACATAACTCGTATAAGGAGTATGTATGTATATACTGAAAATATGTTCCAAAGGGTTGTGTCAGGAGGTGGTCACCAGCAAAGGTGAAAAACAGGTTTTCTATCAGACAAGAGAGATTTATCCATTTAGTTGTTTATGTAAATTGAGTATTGTCTCACCCACAATAGGCCTCCTTACCACCAGTCTGAACTAACTCCAAAAGGCAGCTTGTAAAAACTTCAGATAGAAACTAACAAGATGAGAAAAACAGCAGGGGAAGAGAACCTTATCTTGAGGTGCACTTCAAAGGTTGGCTTGAATATATTTGGGAGGCAGAGAAAACCCCTCGGCACCCCTCACTTCTGAAGTAAACAGACAGTGCTTTTGCTTTATGAAAAAGGGGTCTCAACCAGGCTTGGTTGAAAAAGCTGGAGAGAACTTTGGGTGAGCTAAGCTTCTTTAGACAGCGGGTTAACCAGTTAGTTACGCAAAAAAAAGAACAGGAGTACTTGTGGCACCTTAGAGACTAACAAATTTATTAGAGCATAAGCTTTCGTGGACTACAGCCCACTTCTTCGGATGCATATAGAATGGAACATATATTGAGGAGATATATATACACACATACAGAGAGCATAAACAGGTGGGAGTTGTCTTACCAACTCTGAGAGGCCAATTAATTAAGAGAAAAAAAACTTTTGAAGTGATAATCAAGCTAGCCCAGCACA